>NC_079459.1:5352391-5659891 GCF_903798145.1 Danio aesculapii | reverse complement strand
TTGGGTGCTCCGAATTCTCCCACAGTCCAAAGACATGCGCTATAGGTGAATTGGATGAACTATTGCTATGTGTGTGTGTGTGTGTGTGTGTGTGTGTGTATGTGTGAATGAGTGTTTCCCAGTGATGGGTTGCAGCTGGAAGGGCATTCCCTGTGTAAAACATGTGCTGGAATAGATGGCGGTTCATAACAAGCAGGAGATGTTTATGGGCCAACGACACGAAATGGTCTATAAAATAAAACTCAAATAAAAGTGTCACTCAAAAAACACAACGATTAATGACAAATACAGAGAATTGTAAAAACTTTCTTTTTTCCAGAGCTGTTTATTTACTTCAGATGCAAAGGCAAGAAATTAAGTCTTGTTTTCTGAGAAACTGAACTAATTTAAGTAGATATATATATTCATTCATTTTTCCTTCGGCTTAGTCCCTTTAATCATCAGGGCTCACCACAGCGGAATGAACCGCCAACTCATCCAGCATACGTTTTACACAGCGGATGCCCTACCAGCTGCAACCCAGTACTGGGAAACACCCATACACACTCATTCTCTCACACACACTATGGCCAATTTAGTTTTTTCAACTCACCTACTGTATGGCGCATGTGTTTGGACTGTGGGGGAAACCGGAGCCCCTGGAGGATGTCAACTGGGCCAGCAGGTTCTCAAACCAGTGACCTTCTTGCTGTGAGGCGACAGTGCGAACCACTGAGTCACTGTGTCACCCCGTGGATTCACATGCTTTGAATTGAGTTTCTGAGTGGCCTGTCGGCAAATATTTGTTCTTGTTTTAATCATAAACTCGCTTCATTTTCATCCATCGCAGAACACAAGATGCCTTTGGCAAATGCACCATTTTATAGGAATCATTAGTCCTTTTTAAAGGGGAAAGAAGCTGGTAAATGACGATAACGTGAGAATGAATAACTTTATGTATACCCATAACTATTTATAAGATTCAAGACAGATTAAAACTTTCTACATTTTACTTTGGAGGAAAATGTTGTTGTTAACTAAACCAATAAAATAAACATTAAATGAACAGACTTGGGAGTAACATGGTGGCTCAGTGGTTAGCACTGTCGCCTCACAGCAAGAAGGTCACTGGTTCGATCCCCAGCTGGACCAGCTGGCAATTCTGTGTGGAGTTTGCATGCTCTCCCCGTGTTGGCGTGGGTTTCCTCTGCATGTTCCGGTTTCCCCCACAGTCCAAAGACATGCACCATTAGTGAATTGAATAAACTAAACTGGCCATAGTGTATGAGTGTGAATGTGATAGTGTATGGGTGTTTCCTAATACTGGGTTGCAGCTCGAAGGGCATTCGCTGTGTGAAACATATGCTGAAATAGTTGACAGTTCATTCCGCTGTGGGGACCCTTGACGAATACAACCCTCTCTACTCTCCAAGATCTGTACTTATCCAGAGCGAGTGTCACACCCTCGGCTCGTTCCCGCAGTCCCAATCACCTCACCCAATCTCCAGTCACCACAAACGTGAACCGTCACCTGAATACTAACAGCGCCCACCTGCACCCCCAATCACCGGCACACCATTAAGTCTCACCTCATCCAGTCACTCACCGGCTGGAATCAACGTCAGATGGTCTTCCTCAACGGCTCTCCTGATTTCTCCTGTGCTCTTCCATGGATGTTCCCGTTCTCCTGTGGATGCAAATCAACCTGCTCAAGGGAAGTGTCTATAAGTGTGTGTTAGTGTTAACGAAGAACTAAACTTACCGTTTTGAACTGTGTGTGAGATCACTCTCTGCTTCACCACTCACCAGCTTCATTTGTTGTTGCTCCGCTTGAATAAATACTTTAAAGATTTAACCTCCTTTTTCTTCCTTGTGTGGCGGTGACCGCGAGCAGAAGGGCTGCCAAAATCACTCTGGACCCCTCACACCCAGCACACTGCCTCTTTGAACTGTTACCTTCTGGTCGACACTACAGAGCACTATGCACTAGAACAGCCTGACACAGAAACAGTTTCTTCCCTCAGGCAATCCATCTCATGAACACTTAGTAATAGTAATTGTGGAACCAACATCACTACTTGCCATACACTTTTATACACATAATTAACAACATACTTTACATGCCAATTTGCACTTAACATCTGCATATATAACGTTGTATATAGTAATATACTTATTTTAAAAACTAGATATTTAATATCTGTTTTTTTTCCTGTCTCTGTCATTCTGTTGCACTGTAGTAGCTCTGTCACCAAAACTAGTTCCTCGTACATGTGAACATCCCTGGCAATAAAGCTCTTTCTGATTCTGATAAAGGGACAAAGCTGAAGGAAAATGAATGAATGAATGAATGAATGAATGAAAAGGCTTAAAACTAAATAAATTAAAATTATATATTAAAAAATAAATGATCACATATTTAAAAAAAATAATCATATATATGTGTTTGTGTGATAATATATTTACTCAAACATGATTTTTTAAATGAGCTACAGCTCAAATAAAACGGTATATAAAAATGTAAAAGAGACAACAACAGATATTTGACTAAATTTAACATTAAAACAGACAATATAGTAAATGTTATTTAAAAACTACTTCAAAATATGAATAAAAGCCATCGGTGTGTACTGAGACAAATGAACAGCAGGACTAACAGTGAATGCTGTAACCGCAGCGCCCTCTACTGGCACAGTCTCACACTGCAAACATTATATTTACTGTCTGGAAGTCATATTGACATTCACATTAGACATATTTGATGTCAGTATCATTTCATAGTTTTGTTTTTTTGTCAGTGCATATATGTTCATGCCTATTATAATTAACACTTTAACAGGCATCATAACCACCAGGTGGATTTTTTTATCCATAGGTTATCATTATTATTTTAATTTCTTATTACTATTTATTAGAGTTGTGTTAGTATATTATTTAATCCAAGATGTGGGCCAAAAGATTTACTTTCAAGGAGTGCACCTTAAAGAGTTAAATTCATATTTGAAATTAAAGCAATTCAACAAAATTTATGAAACAATTTGTGTAGCTTGAATAATATTTATGTAATGCGATATTGTTTTGTTTAATGATTTGCAGCAGTGAGAGTAAGTTTAAATGCAACAAAACAAAATGATAAATAAAAAATATAATTTAAAAAAATCGATTCAATTTCCTCTTTATTTTGAATTATTGATTTTTACTCATTGATATAAAGGGAGTTAGATTGTTTGCATGATATTAATCACAGTACTAATAATGTGATAATCCATATATTAATACAATTTAATAATGGGCTGTGATAATTATAAAAAAAATTGGGCAAATACAAATACTCCCAAACACAGAATTGATTTTGGGAAATAATTAAATTCTCAGAACAATAGGAAAATTATATATTAAAATTCAATAAATAAATACATTTTCCAGTGATGGGTTGTGGCTGGAAGGGCATCCACTGTGTAAAACATATGCTGGATAAGTTGGCAGTTTATTCCACTGTGGTGACCCCAGATTAATAAAGGGACTAAGCCGAAAAGAAAATGAAAGAAAGAATGAATAAATAAATTCTTAATCCATATTCTAGTTTTTTTTTTTTTTCACATTAAAATAATGAGTGACCACAGACACATTCTGTAGCTCTGCCACCCTCTACTGGTGGAGTCTGAAACTGCAGTCCGGATATCTAATAGATATCTAATAGGATATCTAACACCCACTAGCCACTTATTAAGTACACCTATCCAACTTCTCATTAATGCAAATTTCTAATCAGTCAATCACATGGCAGCAACTCAATTCATTCAGGCATGTAGACATGGTCAAGACGATCTGCTGCAGCTCAAACCGAGCATCAGAATGGGGAAGAAATGTAATTTAAGTGACTTTGAACGAGGCATGGTTGTTGGTGCCAGACGGGCTAGTTTGAGTATTTCAGAAACTGCTGATGTACTGGGATTTTCACGCAAAACCGTCTCTAGGATTTACAGAGAATGATCCGATAAAGTGAAAATATCCAGTGAGCGGCAGTTCTGTGATCGCTAATGCCTTGTTGAAGCCAGAGGTCAGAGGAGAATGGCCAGACTGGTTCTAGCTGATGGAAAGGGAACAGTAACTCAAATAACCACTCATTACAAACGAGGTCTGCAGAAAAGCATCTCTGAACATACAACATGTCCAACCTTGAGGCAGATGGGCTACAACAGCAGAAGAGACCACACCGGGTGCCACTCCTGTCAGCTAAGAACAGGAAACTGAGGCTACAATTCACACAGGCTCACCAAAACTGGACAATAGAAGATTGGGAAAACGTTGCCTAGTCTGATGAGTCTCGATTTCTGCTGCGACATTCGGATGGTAAGGTCAGAATTTGGCGTCAACAACATGAAAGCATGGATCCATCCTGCCTTGTATCAATTGTTCAGGCTGGTGGTGGTGTAATGGTGTGGGGGATGTTTTCTTGGCACACTTTGGGCCCATTAGTACCAATTAAGCATCGTGTCAATGCCACAGACCTACCCGAGTATTGTTGCTGACCATGTCCATCCCTTTATGACCACAGTGTACCCATCTTCTGATGACTATTTCAGCAGGATAACGTGCATGTCATAAAGCGAGAATCCTCTCAGACTGGTGTCTTGAACATGACAATGAGTTCACAGTACTCAAATGGCCTCCACAGCCACCAGAACTCAATCCAATAGAGCACCTTTGGGATGTGGTGGAACAGGAGATTCGCATCATGGATGTGCAGCCGACAAATCTGCAGCAACTATGTGATGCTGTCATGTCAATATAGAGCAAAGTTTCTGAGGAATATTTCCAGTACCTTGTTGAATATATGCCACAATGGATTAAGGCAGTTTTAATGGCAAAAGGGGGTCCAACCCGGTACTAGTAAGGTGTAAAAAGTGTATGTCAAATATTTATATGGTAAATATATTTTAATTACAGACAAATACTGCAGAAACACGCAGGCTGATGCTAAAATAAAATTCAGACTTTTTCCATTTAGCAGTTTTTAATCAATATATTACTTATCAATAAAAGTGTTTATTTATTTATATCTATCCAAGATGGATTCATATTTTCATAAACGTCTCTGTTTTCCCAAACCACCATCAGACAGAGAAACCCAGCCGTCTGCTTAACACAAAGCTAATCCTATTACTGTCTGTAAGTACCAAGCACCTATTTTGTCTCTGTCCAGATTTATCCTGCTGTCCCAAACACTCAGGCTGTCACAACAAACACTGCATTTACAAGAGCAAAAACACAAAAATGACCACAAGTCTCTACTAAAACATGCTCTTGTCTTTCTTCGACGGACCTGTTGAAGAAGTGTTGGTGGGACTCCTCGAGCTGAAGATGTTCGGAAGCGGCTCTAAAAAGTGGTTCATCAAGAAGAATAAACGGCAGAGGACTAAAGTGCAGAGAAAACCCGCGAGCGGGAGGAGGAATAAACGGGTGTCCAGAGTCCTGAAGAGGCACAGGGAGATGATTGTGAAGCAGCTGGATGTCAGTAAGGTGTTGCCGGCTCTGGTGTATGAGCGGGTGTTTACTCTGGGGGAATATAAGGAAATTTTGGGACAGGACTCGAGCGGGAAACGGGCCGAGCTCTTCCTGGACCTGCTGTCGCAGAAGGAGCCAGCGGCCTTCAGCGCTTTCTGCAGGGTGCTGGAGGAGGTGTTTCCGCACCTGCTCACCTGCTTCCTGTTGGACGGCACAGGTAAAAAAAAAAACACACTCTAAAACTAGCTCATACACGAATGGAGCGGTACGCTTCGTTACAGTAACGATTAGTTACAGTAAACTATTATAACAGTAAACAGAAACGGTATTACTCAAGTTACCAACATAGAGTCAGCGATGCACATAGATCTAATTCATTTTCTAAAGTAGTAGTTGCTTTTTCCATTTTCAGAATAAATAATGAATCATCATAATCATCATCAAACTACAGATTCAAAGTTAAGAAACCACAGAAATGCGTAAACAAAAAAATAACATCCTGTAGGCCTAAAGCATTAGATGTCGCCTATGCTACTGGAAGGAATGCGTCAATAGAGCCGCCATTTTAGTACAGGGTAGCGCTTCTTTGAAATGTGGGACCAAGGTGCAGTGGAGGACTGGCCATCCAGAGCCAGAGATATATACACATATATCTATGATCTGGAGTGTTCCCGGTGGTCAGTATGCAAATATTTTTTTTTAAATTACAAAAATTATAATTTTACATCACTTTTCTATATTGATGGATCAGTGATAGCAAGGGCATTAACAACAAAGAGTGTGTGTTTGTGTGCATGGAAATGTATTATCCTCCCTCCCTGTGAAATTTGGTCTAATCCATGTCTTGAAACACACCCCCTCTCCTGCTTTTGCTTCTCATTCTAACGGAGGGAGTGATTCGTTTGTGAACGAATCCTCGTTATGAACGACTTGTTCACTTAGCCGACAATAATACACGTTTCTGGCACCGCAGCGTCGTCTTGTCATATTTCATTAACATTGTTTGCCTATTTTATTCAACAAAACTAGCATAAGCCTAGTGTTAAGTGCAAGTTGGTGCTACTTTGCCTTATGGTCAGTGCAGTAAGTGACTGTATTATCATCAATACTTGTTGAGCATAAAAGTTCGTAACACACAAAAACCTAAAAAACGAAATCTTACCATGAAATGTTCTGCATTCATGCTGTGTTTTCTTTGTTTGCTCGTTACTACACCTGTACACAGCATAAAAGTCCAGCATCTTCAGATTGGCTTTAGTCCTGATCGGTGCGGTTGAATGACTGTCCTGGAAGCACTGTACAAATGTGGCGGCGCTATTGACGCATGCTCAGAGTTCGTATGCGATATCTTGTGTATATATCTATGGGCCTAAAGCCTACAAAACAACAAAACAAACCTGTGATAACATCTAGTCTTTTAAGTTATATATTTTTTTAATAACCTGCAGGGGACTTCAAGGTTCTGTCATGTAGAAATAAATAAACTCCAACTGCAGGGAATGTTCTCGGAAAGTTCTCTTCAGATTCTTAAAATAAGACTTTTATTTCAGTATGTTGATGCGCTTCCAACTAAAACAGTAGGCTATCCGCTTGTTAAGTCATGACGTATGAAATACTGTTTCTGGCTCCAAGCTGCTACTCATTTAAATTGAGAAAATATTCGTTTATGACCACTTTTTAGTCAAATCACACATTTTATATAAATGAATTGAATTTTATATAAACTCAAGGTGTACACACATATATATATATACACACACACACAGTTGAGGTCAGAATTATTAGGCCCCCTGTTTATTTTTTTCCCCAATTTCTATTTAACAGAGAGAAGATTAATTTTCAACAGATGTCTAAACATAATAGTTTTAATAACTCATTTCTAATAACTGATTTATTTTATCTTTGCCATGATGACAGTAAATAATATTTGACTAGATATTTTTCAAAACACTTCTATACAGCTTAAAGTGACATTTAAACGCTTGACTAGGTTAATTAGGTTAACTAGGCAGGCTAGGGTAATTAGGCAAATCATTGTATAACGATGGTTTGTTCTGTAGACTATCAGAAAAAATGCTTTAAGGGGCTAATAATTTTAACCTTAAAATTGTTTTTAAAAAATTCAAATCTGCTTTTATTCTAGCCAAAATAAAACAAATAAGACTTTCTCCAGAAGAAAAAATATTATCAGACATACTGTGAAAATTTCCTTTCTCTGTTAAACATCATTTGGGAAACATTTTAAAAGAAAAAAAAATCTAAGGGGGCTAATAATGTTGACCTCAACTGTACATACCATTCATTTACATGGAGAATGATTCATTGACCTGTACTGCATCCAAGCACCAGGGGGCGATCAAAGAAACCTTCACTTTTCAGGATTGCAATTTTTTTTTAAATGTCTAAAAATAAGCACTTGTAAAATACTTCATAAAATACACTACTGTTGTCTGTGAAAGGGTAATAATCATATTAAGCATATCAGACAACATACATATACACATTGTGTGCTTAATTAGGCATTTTGTGCTGTCCGTAATTGTACTTTTGCGCATGCGGGTCAGTTCAGGACCATGATCTGTTCACACTGCAAATCTAATATTGGCCACATTTATAACAGCAGTGTAAACAGCCATGCAAAAAAAAAAAAATCAGATCTGAGAAAAAATCTGATTTGAGCCCTAAGCTTCGCAGTGTGAACGTATAGAGGGGTTGAGCTCAAGCACATTAAATGAGAAGGATCTTGAAAGGGGTATGTCCGATAGTAGAGAGCATTTGATTGGTCAAGATTTGATGAGAAACTGAAGTATGAGGTGATGTGAAAAAAATCACGAATGTCACAATCTGCTAGCTTTGAATGTGTATATCAGGTTTATATCTTCTAAACACAAATTTGCTTACTGTTTTGGAGCATGCTGGATTATACCTTTAAACTAACAATACTCTTACTAACATCTAAAAAAAATTCTTTTTAATTTCACAAGACTTTTAAATGTTAAAATGGCTTGCCATACACAACCGTCTTTGTAAATCGCTGAGGCGTGTTATCTTAATCTAATCTTAAACTGTAGTTAAAGCCGCATGGAAGCAGATACCAACCGGACCCATGTGGCACAGAAAGTCCCTTTAAAGCAGCGTGTCTCATAGGAGCTGGTAGAAAATAGGCCGCTTTAAATCCGCTCCTCTGAGGAGATTAGCGGCTAGCTTTGGCCACAAACCCAGCATATGGCCTCAAACTTAACTGTCTAGGTTAAACCCGTCAGCTAATTTAGCTGAATCTTGGAGTTTGATGGAGACAGATTAATATGAGGATGATAAACAGGTTGAATTATCAGGACAGCGCAGCTATTACTCAAAGCTAGCAGTCTTATGATTTATTCATGCAATTAATTTACATTTATTTTACCCTTATAGAAGACCTTGGTAAAACAATCTTGGTAAATTAACTTTTAATCTTGTTTTAAAGGCACTTTGTGGTTACATATCGACGGTAGAAGTTTGGTTTAGCGCCTAAAGATGGCGCTCTTTGTTTACTATAAACACCTAAACACTAGCATTCTGTTTTGAAAAGACAAAGAGATTAATAAATAATTAGTAATATAAACCTAATTTTTAATCTATAAAATTACCTTGTTTAGTTTTATTACTGGTAAACATTTGACTTCAAAGAAACAGACATTTTTGCTCAGTTGTGGGCTTGGTGGAGGACATGGACACTACTATAATATATTTTTTTAAGATATTAAATCAGAATCACTACTGAAGATAATGTGAGGTATAAAAGTTACATTTACACAGCAAAAATGGTCTTAAACATTTTCTCTATTCATCCTTTTAATCATTTGTTTATAATCTCAAACAGCCTTTGCATTTGCTTTAATTATAATTATATGACATTAATTTCAGCATTTTTTGGTAGGGGAGACCTAATTTTAAAATATAATGTTTTTAGCAGAAATATATTTTTGCTGTGGTTACTTACTCACAACAGTGGTCTATCAAAATCAGGTGCTATTTGTATCAGTGTAGAACAACTCCATCATAACTTCACTGTGAACAAAAGTTTCACATTGTTACTCTTGACCTCATAGTCAGGGATGAAAGACGGGTGGATCAAAAGTAACACAATAATATAGCTAGATTTATTGGCTTGATTTTTTTTTATATATATATCTGACTATGACTTTGTTAATGTTCACTGCAAACATATTTTGTCTTTTATTTTTGCAAAAAAAAAAAATAAATAAACAATTAAACAGCATTTTCATTGTAAATTTCACTTTCGTTAAATGTTTCAAAAGCAGACCAACAAAAAACCAGCAAAATGTTAACATTTTCTATAATTTTTGAAAATTTTTACTCTTATTGGAAATATGCATTAATCATAAAACATATGAGTCAAAACACTGAAAACTAATGTGGAAGTGAAAAATAAGGTATGTCTATTAGCAGTGGGACATAAATAATAGGGTTACTTTCCACTAACTGGACCTAAACCTGATTTACACTGTAAAAAAATTTACCTTAAATTCACAGTAAATTACTACATTACTTACACAGTAAAATACTGTATGTATATTCACAACAAATTACTGTGAGGTAGTTCATAGTAATTTAGTGTGATTTTGTTAAATTAAATTACTGTGAAGTTACAGCCATATAGTGTAACTTCACAGTAGATATTAAAGTCCATTACTGCAATTTCACAGTATTATCTTGTAGAATTAACTATTTTACTGTGAAGCAGGCTTTCCTCGGCTAGTCATTCTGACATTTACCCTGACTCATTTTGTGTGTTAAACAGGGTTTGGTTTAAAGAATCAATAACTTGTGTTGTAGTTTATTAGGTTTTTGGCTAAGCACTAAGTTATGTTCGTTAAATATTATTTCATATTTCCTTGTTAAGCTTACAAAATTAAATAAAGGTGCAGTGCACCCAGAAATGAAAATTTACTAACGTTCATGTCATTTTAAAACAGGATGTTTTTCTTTCAAGATATTTTTGAATATATAAACAAATTGTTTTTGGTGCTGCAATAACATTCTGTTATTTATAAATATCAAAAAAGTGCCAATACTAGCATAAAAGTTCATTTGTATTATAATGTCTATGTTGAATGAAATAAAAAAGTTGAATTTCTATAATTAATATACAAAACATATAGCCCCATTTACAGTAATTTGCTGTAATCATGTTAATTTGATTCATTTCACAAATAAAGTTCTGAATACAACACATTACTGTAAATTTGTACAGTTAAATCCTGTAAAGTGATACTAATATAGATTACTGTGAAAAATTACAGTAGCATTGTTTTGAAAATCTGGAATTTTTTACAGTGCACTTTTAAACTGAAAAACTCAGACATTGTAAGCTTAAGGATGTGTTATTACACTAAATAACCTGTAGACCAGAGGTCTCAAACTGCCGGCCCACGGGCCATTTTTTCAAAAATTAAACCTATATTTTGGATTTTATGACATAATTTTAACCGCTATTGAAAACACATTTTCCTCAAAACTGTAATTACCACAATGCAATTTCAATATTTAATATATAAAACTCACTCTGATAGTATTTGATTATTTTAAGAATAATAAGAGAATCACACATTACACTGATAAAAATCATTATTTAGTGAAATAAATACTAAAGTAATTTCTAAATTAAAGAAATCAATTAAAACTGGAATTTACATGGGGGCACAGTGGCTGAGTGGTTAGCACTGTCGCCTCACAGCAAGAAGGTCTCTGTTTTGAGTCCCGGCTGGGTTAGTTGGCATTTCTGTGTTGAGTTAGCATTTTCTCCCCATGTTGGCGTGAGTTTCCTCCGGGTGCTCCGGTTCCCCCACGGTCCAAAGACATGTGCTATAGGTGAATTGAATAAGCTAAATTGGCCATAGTGTTTGTGTGTGTATGAGTGTGAATGGATGTTTCCATGTACTGGGTTGCAGCTGGAAGGGCATCCACTTTGTAAAAAATATGCTAGATAAGTTGGTGGTTTACTCCGTTGTGGTGACCCCAGATTAATAAAGGGACTAAGCTGAAGAAAAATGAATGAATGAATGTTATTTACATTTAAAATTGTGAATTTTAGTTCAATTCCATACAATAAATTAATGTAGCTACTTCTTTAAATGACAGGATTATCAGATAATTAGCCAAGCAAGCATTTTGTAATAATCTAAAAAACATTATTTTCAGTGAGAGATATTTTTAAGTGCATTTTATGTTATATTGAACAATCTGATTATTTCATTTCAGTATTTCATGAGCAATAAATAACATTGTTAAGAAATATTTAGGTAACACTTTATTTTGATGGTCCATTTGAGTATTAGTAGACTGTCTGCTTAATATCTGCTGATACTGCTCCTTCAACAGACTTTTAACTGACTATAAGAAATTTTGCAAGTACATGTGAACTTACACTAACCCTAAACCCAACCATCTACTTATAATCTAATTAGAATTAGTTGGCATGTAGATGCAATGCAATGTATTTCAACAAACAGACCATCAAAATGAAGTGTGACCAATATTTCCCTTTTAGATGGCTGAATAAATTCAACACACTTAAAATTATGGAGTACAGCATTACTATTCAGACAGTGAAGTCGAGGTGAACTTCTCAAAGGTGTCTGAAAGAGTTTGGTCTCCTAAAAGTTACAGATTTTTTTGTGTCGTTCCTCACAGATGGCTCAGCTGGAGAAAACAAGAAGCAAGGACAAACTAAACCAGCGCAGAGCCAGCAGAACGCTCTGTCCAAGGGACAAGACACCGTTTGTTTTCCACCGATGTACACAGACCCACTTTTTGACACGAGGTAAGTTTTCACTTCGTCTGCGTTTAAATTGCCGCAATCTGTCGCCTCCAGCTCCCTCGGTGTTGATTTGCATAATGAATGAGAGCCTGAAAGGGCCTACTACTACTCTAGTCCTATGTAGAGCACAGTGTCAGACTTTGATGGTGGACAAGTGCAGGTTTAATGTAAATCACTGCTTTTTTACATCAGTGCTTTTTTATGTGACATTTGGGCTACATTTAGCGCTGTTTGCCTATGGCAGGCCATTTTAACATTGAATCTATTTTTATACTACTGCTTATTTTGAGATAATATTAGGTTACCTGTTTTATTCATACTGTTACGTATTATGAGATACTAGTACATATTTCATTAGTGACTAGTACCAATCCTGTTCTACTAGTAATTTTTGCCTTTAATGATAATAAATAAAGGCTTTAGAAGTTACATTGTTGTGGCAATAGTTGGTGACAAGCAACCATTTAAAAATATATTTTTTTATCATTATGAGTTACTATATTTATTATATAAATGAGTTATTATGTCATTTAAACTAATAAAATTATAAATTATTATAATATTATAAAAATTATTATAATTATAAATAATTTTATTATTATAAATTATAAAAAAGATAAAAATAAGATGAAATAACATATGATTAAATGTATGTTTAATTATTCATTAAGGACTGATGGTCCCACTCTAAATGACTGATAGCCCCGCCCTAAATGACTCTTAGCTCCACCCTAAATGACTGAAAAGGTGCGTTCGACTTGAACCACGGATGCAGCCGCAATCAACAAGATTAGCTGAGCGCAAGCAGAGGTGGAGCTGAAAACGAGGCTTTCAGGTTGGACACCTTAGGGCTCGTAGTTTGCTGCATGATGACAGATCACAAGGTGTAATCTATGAATTATTTATTTATTTATTTAACCAGTCACACTAATGCATAAAGATAAAAACAAAAGAGCATTTCCAAAATAAGTGAGCTACAATTTTTAGTGGAAATTTCACAGAAAATCTATGTATAAACGGCTCGACAGGATAAAACTTTTTTTAAAATATATAAATTATTTTAGAACTATTTTGTAGAATAATAATTTATCTCAATTTGTTAAAAAAAACTTTGGGTGGCATGATGATAAATATATTACAAGTCTGTAAGACTTAATTGAGTTGATATTTGGTTATTCACTAAAATATATAATTTAAATCATAATATGGAGCTGTATACAGTAAAGGGTCTGTATGAAAATGGACAAAAATAAACCTATGCAAACAATCTAGCCTTTTTAAACAAATTATTTAACAAAAAAAGATGATCAGGCCTACTGGAGTAAAATATTTGAAGTCTTTTAATGAGCACAATGTGTATAAAGATAGAGATGGCATAAAAAGTTAATTGTTTGTGAGATGGAAGTTGTCCAATAATAAACCCGAAACACACGTGGTTGTTGTCATGCCGTGAACTCAGCCAATCATGTAATCTCAGTGTCGTCATCGCAGCTCCTGCAGTCGCTCTTCAAACGCTGCATCGGCTGAGCCCGCCATCTGATCTTGGAGCGCTGTAGCGGTGCTTTGATGCCACATGTGAAAGTCACATGGCGTTAGCACAGCATCAATTTTTTACCAGCATGCACCGCTTTTAAGACAGATTTCGATTGGTCTGCGCAGCACTGCATGAAGTCGAACGCACCTATAACTTCACCCTAAAAGACTGAGAGCTCCACCCTAAATGACTGATAGCCCCACTCTAAATGACTGATAGCTGCACCCTTAATGACTGATAGCCCCGTCCTAAATGACTGATAGCCCTGCCCAAAAAGACTGATAGCCCCGCCCTAAAACCTGATAGCTCCGCCCTAAAAGACTGATAGCCCTACCTAAATGACTTATTGTCCCACCCTAAATGACTGATAGCCCCGCCCCAAATGACTGATAGCTCCACCCTAAATGACTGATAGCCCCTACCTAAATGACTGACACCTCTGCCCTAAATGACTCATAGCTTTACCCTAAATCACTACTAGCCCCGCCCTAAATAACTTATAGCTCCACCCTCAAAGACTGATAGCTCTGCCCTAAAAGACTGATAGCTTCGCCCTAAATGACTGATAACCCCACCCTAAATGACTAATAGCTCCGCCCTAAAAGACTGATAGCCCCTCCCTGAATGACTGATAGCCTTGCCTTAAAGTATAATAGCCCTGCCCTAAATGACTGAAAGGCCCTCCCTAAATGACTGATAGCCCCGCCCTAAATGACTGATAGCCCCGCCTTAAAGTACAATAACCCTGCCTAAATGACTGATAGTCCCACACTAAATAACTGATAGCTGCTCCCTAAATGACTGGTAGCCCCTCCCTAAATGACTGATAGCCCCGCCCTAAATGACTGATAGCCCCGCCTTAAAGTACAATAACCCTGCCTAAATGACTGATAGTCCCACACTAAATAACTGATAGCTGCTCCCTAAATGACTGGTAGCCCCTCCCTAAATGACTGATAGCCCCGCCTTAAAGTACAATAGTGCCCCCATAAATGACTGCTAGCTCCACCCTAAAGGACTTCCATGTGACCAGGAAGTATGAAACATTCATTTCGAGGGGAAGGGTAGGTTATAATGTATAAAGTTTATGAGGGTAAACAAATTATAACAAAACAATGAAGTGCACAGATACTTTGTTTATAACAAATACTATTATGCACATATCAAAATAAGAAGTCATTTTGGATTTCGTTCCACCTTAAGGTGCAGTTCATCGGTTGACTTGGTGTGCGAGTTGATTCATAAATCGAGTCCACAATGGACCTTTTTTAATATAATATTTTTTAGGGGTTTTCACCTTTATTGTGATAGGACAGTGGAGATTTTACAGACAGGAAAGTGTGGGGAGCAGAGTTAGGGGAAGAGTCGGCAAAGGACCTCAAGCCGGGAATCGAACTTGGGTCGCCGTGAACACCTACTGTAGGTGCCACGTGCCGACGCACTAACCGCAAGGCTATTGGCGCCAATGACAATGGACCTTTTTTGAATGAGAATTTTTGCTAACGTGAATGATGCACCTTTACTGGCCAATCTGTCAATTGAGTTTGTCACAGTGAGTGCTGGGAAAAAAGTACTAGTACTGCGAGAATAGTCCAAGTAAGACTTTTTCCTTGGCATCAACACATTCGGGTAGGGTAGATGGGCAGAGATGCTGAGGATGCTGCTGTTTGTCTCTTTTGATGTGTGAATCCTTCTCATCAGTCTCCAGTATTTCTGGAGTCTCTGGAGAGGGTTGTTTTTGACCTTTTCTGTTTGTGATGCTCATTAGGCCTGAAGGAATGTCCGCATCTCTGTGCCATTTCACTGGCATTTCATTATTTGTTTAACTGCAGATATTGTACTTAAAAAGGATGGAGGAATTAATGCAACGTGTATGAGCTAAATGATTCTTATTTAACATTAGTTATAAATGTGATTTAGTAGTATGATTTAAATTTGATCTGATTAAAGCATTGTTTTGCAAAATATAATGGCATGAAATAATTTCTATATTGAGTTGTTGTAATTACCAGCATTACCTGCAAAAACACAACATGACAGTGTTTTCTTGCAGGCTTTTTAGGGTATGCGTAAAGTTAAGATTTAACAGTAAAAGAAAAGGTTTTCTTCTGTGTTTTAAAAGGTTTTGTATACAGACATCTAGACTGCAAAAGCCTTCCCCATTCACATGGACTTTCCAAAATGACTAAGATGTGTTTTAAGCATGCCAGGCCAGTAGGTGGCGATGTCTGTTTGTAAGAAAGCACTACACCACTGTCTGCTTTCTTGCTTTGGTTTGCAAGTACTCAAATCTCCATATAGACTGAAAAATACAACAGAGGCTCGTTCTGAAAATGTCCCCCTATATACATTTCTGAAGATCGCGAATTATGTAGCCAGAGCTACGTATGGCTGCATTTCGTCTTTAAAATTAATGCTATGGGCGGTATGACGCCATTCCTTTTCACGCTAGCAGCTGACTGCTTACATCGGTATGGATGGCTTCCCGCTGTGACCAGTTTAATCAGTGGTTTGCCATGTACATCAGTGGACTTGAGACGCAGAGAGAAGTTGACCACAACAACAGGGTTCAAGTCCAGCGAAGAAGGGTTCCAGGAAGCAGGTAAAACAAAAATAAAAGCCAAAAAATAAACAAGTAAATAACAGGGTGAGAATGTGGTAAAATTAGAAAAGGCGGTGGGCGCTGGTCAATCGGTGCTTTTGAAAACATACACTATCTGTTGGGTTTAAGGAAGGAGGAGGGTGGATCACTCGATCAGTCAACTCGATCAAACAGCCAGTCGACAGCAGCGTCTGGTGGATTTAAATGAGAACAGCAGGTGCGAATGGCACTTGTGAGGGAAATTTGAGATCTCAAAAAGCATACACAGCGGCCTCTGGCTGGAACAAAAACTGCAAAAAAATGTACCTCCTGATACGTATTTGGTGCTTAGCAGAAATGTATATAAGGGTACGTTTTCAGAATGAACCTGGGTTGGAAAAATAGAAGTTCACTAACAGCTTCTGCATTATGTGATTCATGCGTGTTTTCTATTTATTGACACTTTTAAATCACATTGTAGGATCTCGATCTCTGCTTTGCCAATTTATGATGCTGAATGTAATTTTACAGTTAGCAATTAGCATGTTGTTGGCATTAACATGTTGCTTGCATGTTTTTGTCAGCAAGAATTAGCATATTGCTAGATTTTTTTACACAATTATTGTGTTACTAGTATTAATTATTGTTATTACTAAACATTATTAGCATCATTAGCATGCAAATATATTACAGACATGAATTAGCATGTTTTAAGCATGAATCATCTTGATTTTATATTTTAATGAAACATGTTGCTAGCAATAATTTGAATTAGAATGTTTCTAACATGTTTTTAAGTGTGCAGTCACACTTGTAGCATCTACTTCAACACTGCTTATAAAATTATCATCCTGTATGAAATAATAAAAGGGTCTGGTCATGCTAAAGCTACAATGACAACTAAATTCGCAAAGTGTGTTGACAAACCTTGATGTTGACTGATCAAGCTGCATGAATTTACGTTATGTTGCTAGCATGTTTTTGACATAAATTAGCATATTGCTGGCATTACTTAACATGTTACCTGCATGTTTTATCACCAAGAATTAGCATGTTGCTAGCATTTTCTTTTAAAATTTTTTTAAACATTATTAGCATTACTAGCATGCAAGCATGTTACTACCATGAATTAGCATGTTTTTAGCATAATTGAGCATGTCATTTGCATATTTTTAGCACGATTTGTCTTTCTAATTTCATATCTTAATGAAACCTGTTGCTAGCAATAATTAGAAATTTCCTATATTAAATATTGGAGGGGTCTAGTCATGCTAAAGCTAAAATGACAACTAAATGAGTAAAGTGTGTTGACAAACCTTGATGTTGACTTGAAAATGCTAAGAAAATTTGCATGTTGCTAGTATGTTTTTGACAAATTAGCATGTTGCTTGCATGTTTTATCACCAAGAATTAGCATGTTGCTAGCCATTTTTATTTACACAATTATTGTGTTACTTGTTTGAATTACTGTTGTTGTTAAACATTATTAGCATGCAAGCATACTAACATGAATTAGCATGTTTTTAGCTTGAATAAGCATGTCATTTGCATATTTTAACATAATTTGTCTTCCTGATTACATATCTTAATGAAACATGTTGCTAGCAATAATTAGAATGTTTCTAACATGTTTTAAAGTGTGTAGTCACACTTGTAGCATCTACTTCAAGACTGCTTATAAAATTATCTTTATCCCTTATGAAATATTGGAGGGGTCTGGCCATGCTAAAGCTAAAATGACAACTAAATGAGCAAAGTGTGTTGACAAACCTTGATGTTGGCTTGAAAAAGCTGTGTAAATTTGCATGTTGCTAGCATGTTTTTGACATAAATTAGCATGTTGCTGGTATTAATTAACATGTTGCAATGTTATATTACTTGATTGTCTGGTCATGCTAAAGCTAAAATGATAACTAAACAAGAAAAGCGCATTGACAAACCTTAATGTTGGCTTGACCAAACTAGGTGATTTTGCATGTTTTTGACATAAATTAGCATGTTGCTGACATTATTTGACATGTTGCTTGCAGGTTTTAGCAGCAAAAATTAGCATGTTGCTAGCAATTATTTGACACTATTGTGCTACCAGTATGATTTACTGTTGTTGCTAGATATTATTAACATGCAAGCATATTACTAAAATGAATTAGCACATTTTTAGCATGAATTAGCACATTTTTAACATGATTTGACTTCCTGATTTCATATCGTAATGAAACATGTTGCTAGCAGCATTTAGAACATTTTCAACATGTTTTAACATGTTGTTAGCAAGAATGAGCATGATGCTAGCTAAATACATACAAATTGCTATTGTAGTTATTGTTTTCAGCATGAATTAGCATTTTCTTTTGATTTGCAAAAAGGTGTGAGTACAATAAGACATTTCCAAAAACAAATATCTCAATATCTCAAACACAAAAACTGAAAGAAAACAAGTTGACAAAAGGATTAAATCAAATTTTTTTGACGATAATATGCCATAACTAGCAACTTTTAACCATACACACATATCATTGGCTATTGTAGAGGACACAAGGCTTAAATAAGGCCTGTGTTTTCTTATTCCTGCATTACGGCGAGTCCTGTTTGCCACGTGTATCATAATTTCTGCCTTTGACTGTGAATACCTGCTGACATGGTTACAAGTTTGCTTGTCTCATCTCCCTTATGTAAACCGACCTCACCTGTCGCTGTAATAGGAAGACAGTGCATCTGTTTACTTCTTGTATACAGCCATAATTGGACAGCACATCAGAGCCTCGTCTTCTGAGCATGCTTTGACAGACAGCGATACATCATTTAAGGCCAGGGACAGTGTGCAGAGGCTGTGGAGGAAGTTTGCTCCGTGTGAAGCTGCTGTGTTTGTGTTGTCAGCGGGCTGTTAGATTAGAGAGTTTAATAGCTGATGGTGATTGTGAGTTTGTGTTGTGTGTGTGTGTGTTTTTAATAGAGGAAGGTGTGTGTATGTACTGTTTTTTACGGTGACCAAGAGCTTAATGTGCAGCAATTTAAGAAACGCATGCAATTACAAAAAACACCAGCTAATTAAGAAGAGATCTTCATCAGTTTGACAACACGCATGCTGCAAATCCTCACAAACCAGACAAATTAAGAAAGTGTGCTACATTTTCTCACAACGCAGACAAATTAATAACATTTACACATGATAACATTACACTTTCAAATATAACGGAACATAACGAAACATAACGGAAATGTTTCAAGGGGACCCTAAAACGTGACGGACCTGGTAACGTTATTTACGTTATGGTTATTTAGGCTAATAAGATACAAAAGACAAGAGACAAAAGGCTAATAAGATACAAAAGACAATCACCTTTCAAAGATCCCCCTTTACTTCACTGAGCAGCAGCGACTGTTCTGTTTCAGGGTCCCCTTAAAACATTTCTGTTGTGTTCTGTTCTAGTTGCATAAACCAAAGAGTTAGCAAATCAAGTGTTGTGAGAAAATGCAGCGTGTTTTCGTAATTTGCTTGCAATGTGTAAAATGTAGCGCGTTTTCTAAAATAAGTTTGCGTTGTGAGGATTTGTAGCATGTGTAAATTGCTACATATTAAGCTCTCTTGCTCACTGTGGGTTTTCATGGTTTACAAGGACAGTTTTTTGAATAATGACATAAGTATATCATAGTTTTATTCTATTAGAGTGTTTTATGAGGACATGTCTGTTGTCTATATAAATTTAAAATGCTTTAATTAGAGCTGTATAATTAGGGTTTTTACAGTATAAACTGCATTGCTCATTGGAGAGTCCCTGTAAATCACCAAACGTGTGTGTGTGTGTGTGTGTGTGTGTGTATTCATTTATTCATTTTCTTTTCGGCTTAGTCCCTTTATTAATCAGGGATCGCCACAGTGGAATGAACCGCCAACTTATCCAGCATATGTTTTACGCAGCGGATGCCCTTCCAGCTGCAACCCATCACTGGGAAACACTCATTCACACATATACACTACGGCCAATTTAGCTTATTCAATTCACCTATAGCGCATGACTTTTGACTGTGGGGGAAACCGGAGCACCTGGAGGAAACCCACGCCAACAAGAGGAGAACATGCAAATTCCTATCTATAGAATATCTATAGAATGAAAACATTTATAAAAAATAATAATATTTAAATGTATATTTGATGTATTTATAAGGTGTAATAAATCATAAATGCAGTTAAAATGAAAAGTTTAAAATTTTTAAATATATATTTTTGATTTCACTGTTATTTTAATTGCATATTACTTTTGGAATGGATTTATTTTTTAATTAAATAATTATATAACATCATTTAAATGTGCAGAGGACTCAACTAGCAGAAAGAAAGTAAAGGAAAGAATATAATTCATTCATTCATTCATTTTCTTTTCGACTTCGTCCCTTTATTAATCTGGGGTCGCCACAGCAGAATGAACCGCCAACTTATCCAGCATACGTTTTACGCAGCGGATGCCCTTCCAGCTGCAACCCATCTCTGGGAAACATCCATTCACACTCACACACTACGAACAATTTAACCCTCCAATTCACCTGTACCGCATGTCATTGGACTGTGGGGGAAACCGGAGCACCCGGAGGAAACCTACGTAAATACAGGGAGAACATGCAAACTCCACACAGAAACGCCAACTGACCCAGCCCAGCTTGAACCAACGACCTTCTTGCTGTGAGGCGACAGCACTACCTACTGCGCCACTGCGTCGCCCAAGGAAAGAATAGAAGACAGTTATTTAAAAATAGTCCTTAATTAATTTATGCACGGTGGCTCAGTGGTCAGCACTGTCGCCTCACAGCAAGAAGGTCGCTGGTTCAAGTCCCGACTGGGTCAGTTGACATTTCTGTGTGGAGTTTGCATGTTCTCCCCGTGATGGTGTGGGTTTCCACTGGGTGCTCATGTCCAAACACATGTGCTATATGTCAGTTGAATAAACTAAATTGGCTGTAGTGTATGAGTGTGTGTGAATGTGAGCGTGTATGGGTGTTTCCCAGTATTGGGTTGCAACTGGAAGGGAATCCGCTGTGTAAAACATATGCTGGAATAGTTGGCGGTTCGTTCCACTGTGGCGACCCCTAAAATTTAAGGTACTTTTTTGTGTATCTTTATCTTTATACTTCTGAAATAAGCACATCCATTTAATATACACATCATCATTTATTTGATATATTAATAAAATGCTAAATTCGCTAGCTTGTAATTGCAGTTCCACCTCCTGTCATTTCCAGCATCTAACTGAACTAATGAATTGACCTTTTTCTTGTATTCTGACTTTGAGTGTTCAGTTTTGAGTCTCTCGTTGCAAAACTAGTCGTGCAGAGCTGCTTTCTGATAGTCGTGACTCTGGCAAATGAGTCTAGATCCACACTGCTCATGAAATAGAGGACGTGGGGGAGGACAGACGTGGTGGAGATGAATCTGCGCGAGGTGAAGATACCGCTGGCTAAAGTAGGCCTCGTCTCCATCTGACTGACAGCAGTGATGGAGCTGACAGCGCCGCTGCTTTGACCCACACATCAAACACACAGTCACTGACGTGGCGGGATGACACAATCATTTTAGGTCACACAACTTACACACAGACACACAAAAGGAGCTGGACAGTTTGCAAAGGCACAGACACCGTAGAGAGCAGAGAGAGGCATGACCATGGACAGCATGACCACAGCGCACAGATGCCAACACTGCATGTGAGTATGCTAAATTTATCATAAAATTCATGCTTTTGGGGTGACACAATGGTTCAGTGGTCAGCACTGTCGCCTCACAGCAAGATAGTTGTTGGTTCAAGTCCTGGCTGGGTCAGTTGGCATTTCTGTGTGGAGTTTGCCTGTTCTCCCCATGTTGGCGTGGGTTTCCTCCGGGTGCTCCGGTTTCCCCCACAGCACAAACACATGCGCTATAGATGAATTGGATAGACTAAATTGTCCGTAGTGTATTAGGATCTGTGTGAATGAGTGTGTATGGGTCTTTTCTAGTACTGGGTTGCAGCTGGAAGGGCATAATATTTATGCTTTTGAGATTGGAAAGTTTTAAGTGGTCATGGTTCGTTTGAATAGGGTCATGCTGAAAATGTGGAAATGTATTGGCTGATTATTTCCACATATTTGGGATTGTAATATTAAACACACCTACTGGCAAGATTTGATTAAAGAGATAAATACAATAATGAGATTAAATCTGGAATGTAATTTTAAAGCTATGTACCTGGGAATTTACTCTTCAAAAATACCAAAAATAATGCATATATTCTTAAAACATTACTAACAACTAGCAAAAAGGCCATTACTAAGAAATGGCTGAAGAAAGATCCTCCATCTGTAGGTGAATGGCATGATATCGTAGAAGTATTAACACTTTCTATGAGACAACAAGCCTGTAAAATGTCTGCATACTGGGGTAAATGGTTGAGAAGAAATGTAATGTTTAAATTTATTGTGGTGCTTTTATTTATATATATATCTGGAGCCTGTTGATCTTTGATACGCAACCCTTAACAAATTTTTATATAGCGACATTTTATCAACCAGAAATACGAATGTAAATACGATTGTATTCGGTGATCTTTGATACTTGTATGTTTTTTTGTTTGTTTCCATGTTCCTTTGAAAAGGTGTTTTTTTTTTGTTTGTTTGTTTTATAAACTGTTTGAAAAAAAAACTGAAAAAAAAACGTATAAATAAAAAATAAACAGGCTCATGCTTTATTTTAAGGTACAATTCACACTATTAATAAACCATTAACTAAGATTGTTTTATTTGAGGTATGTTTAGGTGTTGTGCAGGATTATAGATGTAGTACAAGATCACACTGTACAAATAAACAGCCAACATCTCATTAATAGGCAGATAATAAGCCAGTAGTTAAAAGCGGGACTTTTTACATAAGCTAAAGTGTTACCAAATTAATTTCCACAGATTCTTATACTGTAAAAAATTTACTTTTTTAAAAATTGTAGAAACTGACAATTAAATATAGACTTGACAAATTAATTCCCAATAATTAGTCCCATAACGTTAACCCTGTGTGCAGCATTTTGTTTGTAAAGGACAGTATACCCATATCCTGGACAATAAAATAGCACTGGGGGAAATCGTCTTTGCTAACTTTGCTTATTTGAGGGCTATCCATATTGCATGTATGCAGGGCGTTACAAATTGCTTAAATTTGTTTAAATTAACAATCGATTGAAGTTACCAGAAACTGCAGCATTTAAATCTTCTCTTGTGAAAAGTCTTACGAACAATTCCACCGTTACGCATGAGACATTTGCAGTAAAAACTCAAAACATAATTTGACAGAGAAAGTATATGCTACTATTATATTAAAACATCTGTTTATGTTTTCCAAAACAACTAACCACAGAGTAATGCGATTAGAAAACTATCTTTATGTTAACATTTTAAACATTTTAAATGCGGAAAATAAACATGCGTTATGGATGTGACCAAAAAAGTCTGCGAGTTTGCAGTATACAACTTACTTTGTAGAAATTCTGTGAATTAAACTGCACAATGCAAAAGAAATAACACTTACCAATTAAAAGAACATTAAAGGAACAGTTCACCCAAAAATTTTAATTCTGTCTTCATTTACTCATCCTTTACTAACTGTTCTGTAGAACACACACACAAAAGATATAGTGAAGAATGTTGGAACCGGTAGCCAATAGCCCCTTTCACATATACAGACTAGGGATGTCGCGATACCATTAATTAATCTTATGATACTATACCAGCTGAAGTATCACGATACCAAGTAGTATTGCGATACTGTAATTCATAACTCAAATTATAAAGAAAATTGTCAGAAATACCATGTTTTATGTTATAATAGGCCTACTTGAATGTAATTCATAATTCCCTTAAGGCCAAAAAGTGTTATTTACACGTCACTTCACCTAAAATTAATTCATTATTTTTGTTTATTTTGTCGATAACTGACCAACAAAAATATACATAAAAAAAAGATACAAATTATACCAAATGAAATGTTACAAAAGAGCATTTTTTCAACAAAATTAGGCTATATGAATTGGTCAAAAATAGTGTCCTGTTGATATTTAGGTTTTTTCATCTATTGTTTTGTTTTTTTTTCTTATTTTCTCAGGTAACAATCCAAAGTAATTAAAAATGTTCACTTTGTGGGTCGCTCTTTTAAAAGATTGTTGCACTTGTTGTAGCTAATAAGTCATATTAACAGGAACAGAAATGAACCGATTCAGAAAACATGCAATAGGCTACCATAAAAGGCGGGAATTCTACAGTTTTGCAACCTTAAAGGGCTCCACAGACTATGCACAAGCGTGTGAGTATTTTAGTGCCTTTTCCACATGCAACATTATCTATTGTACATAAACCATTAATGACGATACTACCGTTTACAAACTACAGTGACACCACTAGTATTTTGGAGCCAAAGTATCACTACACTACCGTAGTACCGGTAAACTGTGCAACCCTAATACAGATCTTTCTGGAAATTTTTTCGGGAAGAGAGCATGTGTGAACAGGCCCTTCTTTATTCATTTATTCATTAATTTTCCTTCAGTTTAATGTCTATTTCAGAGGTCACCACAGCAGAATGAACCGCCAACTATTCCAGCATATGTTTTACACAGCGGTACATTCATTCCAACAATTTTCCAGAAAAAGAAGTTGTAACAATAATAGAAAACTACCGGAATTCTACTCTGTGTGAATGCAGAAAAAAACATTGCGGCAATGAGCACGCGCTGACATAAGATGTCTACTCCAGCTAATCAAGACATTCAGACGCGGATGATGCATTCACATCAATACTGTCTATGAAAATAAAAGCATTTGAACCCTTTGTTTAAAGACCCCTAGCTGCTAGTTAGATGACATTTCCTTTAGGGCTGAATAATATATCGTTTCAGCATTGATATTACAATAGGCGCATCCGTAATAGTCACATCACAGGATCTGCAATGTCGAACTGATATTATAACTGACCCAAAGCGTCATTCGAAAAAACACTCATACTTTGCCATTACAGTGTTTAACCATAAAATTACCAAAACATTTATTATTTATGTTTGTTATAGGGCCTGTGTGTGAGCAGTCAGTTTAAAGTATTCAGCCATGAGAAATTCCTATTTCGTATCTAACTTTAAGAAAGATTAATTGTATTTATGTATATATGCAATGAAAACTATAGTGTTGTTTTACATTTTATTATTACAATTGTTTATGTGAATATTGCTAGACTATCAATGTTACAAATGAAAATATCAATGTTTGTGATTGGTTTATTATATTTTATGCAGATGCTCTCCATTATAAAATCGTCCCAATGTATCTAAAATTAGGGGTGTAATGGATCACGGTTGATCTGTGATTCCTGCGAATCACAACCCACGGTTCGGAACACATGTGGCCTGCGGATTAATAAATATTTTGTACTTGTAGATTAATCGTAAATTTGTAACAATCGCAGAGAGATTGCATACCGCGTCATTCAAATCACATGTATGAAAGCATTTAGGTTTCCTCTAGAAGTTGTGGTGGTTTATTGGGGATGTGGCGGGTTTCTTAGGTTATTAAAGGTGTTTTTTGTCACTACTTGTTTAACCTGCATTGATGCATTCAGTGTAATCTGCACAATCATTAAACGATCGAGATCTCAACACTTACGCAACATAAATTATAAATGATGGTGATTTGTATGTTTATTAATTCTTCGAATCGCTGCATTCAAATCTGTGTTTGAAAAACGCAAAAATCAAGAAAGAGATTCAGTCTTTAGTCTTTTGAGTTAGTTATGAAGCTACAAACTGGGATAACAGTTTATAGTTTAGATAAAACCACTGCGGATTCATTTTAATTATTATTATTATAGTAGTGGTTGTTGTTAATGATTATTACTGTTGTCCTTTTTTGCCTGTTTAATGTTATTATTACTATCATTATATCACTAGCATTGTCACTCCTTATATACGTTACTTGCTTCATTTAGTGACTGTCATTGTTCCTTTTGTATGTACTCTGACCGGTTTACCAAGTTACCTTTACATGCACACACACACACGCACACACAAACACACGCACATGCCAGTATTTGACTGTATTGTTGTTGTTGTTGTTTTTTTGTTTTTGTTATTGTTTAATTTTCTTTGTATTTGTATCATCTCAAATTGTGTAAAAAAAAAAAACACTGTTTATGGTAAAGATTTAAATCACCATCATATGCATTTAACTTGATTCTCAAAAATGAAAGTCGAAGGCAGCCTTTTTTAACCAATAGGTGGCGACAAGCAGCCATCAAAAATATGCCAGTGAATATTTCTTCAAAAAGGACACATCTAGCTATGAAACATGAAGTTTTATGAGTGAATAACTGAATCATTCATTAAAAATTAGACTAAAAATGAATATATGGAAATTCTTGCAGAGCTGTTTTTGTATTAAATGGTAAGCAAATTACATTTGACCCCTCCCCTTTTTGGCTGATCCGAAAAATGGTCCGATCCGTGACTAAAAAACCATAATGTGATCCGAACCATGAGGTTTGTGGTCCGTTACACCATATCTAAAATTATGAATTCTTTCCAAATTGACCTATTCATTTCATCTAGTGAAATTACACTCAATATCTCAATATATATCATAGAAAAATTAAATATCGCAATGTCAGTTTTTTACAATATCATGCAACCCTAGTTTATATGCTCCTTCTTAGTGCTAACTGTGGAACAAATGATCATTAAAATGCTTACGATAAACCACTGTGAGTTACCTGCAAGTGCTGCTTTCAGCTGTGCGATGAAAATGAAATTAAAGAAACAATTCCTACTATGGATGTCAGTGGCTGTGTTTTCTTCAGAATATCTTGCTTTGTGTTCAACAGAAGAAAGAAATGTCTAAAAGTTTAGAACCACTGAAGTGTGAGAAAGGAGATTTTGACGTTTCGGGTGAACTATCCCTTTGAGGTCAATCAGTTTCTAGTCTCTCCAGTTCAAAGTGTCAGGGGAAAGATGAGAATTCAATGTTGAATATGCATCAGTGGAACGAGTATGCACTGCAAGAAGATCTAACAGTTTTCTGCTTTACATATATACATATTTATTAACTGAAGTTATATAACCTGCGGCTCATTGCACGTGCTGTCAGTCTCAGTTGACTTAAAATAGATAACGTGAGCTCCGAGCTGAGCCGGATCTTTCATTGGTGCTGCCTGGGGATGGTCACGTTGTGTGCAAACTCTGTTTTCTGCAGATAAAGAGTAAAGTGAGCTTTTAGCTAAACAATGTCTTTACAGATGTCGGCGAGTGAGGCTAACAGGGCAGTTTGTTTGTTTGAGTGGCTGTCGTTTAGGGAAGTAGGACACTTCCTGCCTCCAGCTCGACTTCATGACATTTAAATACAAACTAACTAGTGTGGAGATTTATTTTTTTCCTTGTTTGCTTGTAGAGCATGTGCTTGCTGTGCAAGTAAATGAATGGATAAAGTAAATCAAGTGGATAGCAGCAATGAAAGGACAAGGGTGAAGGATGCTCTCTCCATCTCCTTTTGTCTATAATAATTATTCATTCATTAATTTTCCTTCACCTAATCTCTATTTCAGAGGTTGTCAGAGGTATTCCAGGATATGTTTTACACAGCAGATGCACTTCCAGCCACAACACAGTATTGGGAAACACCCATACACACTCATTTACACATACACTACGGACAATTTAGTTGATCAATTTACCTATAGCGAATGTCTTTGGACTTGTAGGGATAACCAGAGCACGCGGAGGAAACCCACGTCAACACGGGGAGAACATGCAAATGCAGAAATGCCAACTGGTCTAGCCGGGACTCAAACCAGCAACCTTCTTGCTGTGAGGCAACAGTGCTAACCACTGAGCCACCATGCTGCCCTTTTAGAAATATTAATTTATTCAAGAATACATTAAAATGAATATGAATATTGAACATTAAATACTTTAGAATTTATGCAGCTGTAAGTAAACTCTAAGTCAGAAGTCACCAATCTCAGTCTTGGAGGGCCGGTGTCCCCGCAGAGTTTAGCTCCAACTTGCCTCAACACACCTGCCTGGTAATTTCTAGTATACCTAATAAGACCTTGTTCAGGAGTGTTTGATTAGGGTTGGAGCTAAATTTGCTTGACAACAGACCTCCAGGAACGAGTTTCACCATAGGCCCATTTTGAAAACATAGCCCTATTTACATTTTATAGATATTTACATTAGATGTCGCCTACACTGTTGTTGCCTATTGGAAGGAATGCGTCAATAGAGCCGCCATTTTAGTACAGGATAGTAATCCTTTGAAATGAACATGGGACCAGGTGCAGTCGAGGACTGGCCATCCGGAGCCATAGATATGTAAACATGTATACATATATCTATGCTCGAGAGTTTTCCTGGTGGTCAGTATGCAAATTTTTTTTTTTTTAATTATGAAAATTATAATGTTACAGCACATTTCTATATTGATGGATAGGTGATCGCACGGGCATTCCTGACAAAGCTCGCGTGTTTGTGTGCATGAAAATGTATTATTCTCCCTTCCTGTTAAATTTCATCTAATCCGTGTCCTAAAACACCGTGTCCTGCTTTCACTTCTCATTCTGGCGGAGGGAGTGATTCGTGTGTGAATGAATCTCCGTTATGAACGATTCGTGTGAATGATCGATATCTTTGCGACTCAATGTGCACATCTACCTTTCTGATCTAAATGGTATATAATATCTGTAGTATTTAATAATTTAGGGTGGACAGTATGCACATTGAGGCACAGGCACTGTTATGTTATCAGGCACCCTTATAAGTTACTTAAAAAACTAGCCGTTATTTCACTTAGCCGACAATAATACAAGTTTCTGGCACCGCAGCGTCTTGCTGTCATTTTTCATTTACATTGTTTGCTGATTTTATTCAACAAAAATAGCATAAGCCTAGTATTTAGTGCAAGTTGGTGCTACTTTGCCTTATGGTCAGTGCAGTAAGTGACTCTATTATCATCAATAACGTTTGCACAAAAGTTATTAACATATGAAAAATAAATCTTACCTATGAAATGTTCTGCCCTCATGCTTTGTTTTCTTTGTTATTACACAGCGCAAAAGTCCAGCATCTTCAGATTGGCTTTAGCCTTGATCAGTGCGATTGAATGACATTTGTCCTGGTAGCATTGTACAAAAGGGCGGCGCTATTGACGTATGCTCATCAGCAAAATCATTTGTTAAGAGATATGTGAGAGATGAAAAACCACGCAAAGGTGGCGCTGAAAAGGCCAGAATTAAAAAAGCCAAGTATATTTTTCGTTAAAACCAGCGGCAGCGGGAGTACAACAAGACAATGAAATGGCCGGTAATTTAACGTTAAGCTTGTTAGGAGCAGTGCAAAACAACGATGTCTGCAAACCACCGTTTATGTACCGAATGTTTTCTTGTACTGTAGCTCTTCAGCAGCAGCAGCCTCTTGTCCAGCTTGCTGTTAACAGTGAAGAGCCAGGCCCCGTAATGTTACCAAGCACCAGTCATGCGCCCAACACACTAGAATGGGCAGGTTGTCACTGAATATAAGAATTCTAATTATTAATATTAATGAATATTATGCCTGCTCAATGGAAATTGCCCTAAGACAATTAATGAAATCAGATGATTCACTACATTTAATAAATCTGACTTAACTTGAAAGCTAAAAAGTGGGAAACAGATGAAGCCATCGTAATGCAGTGGTTAAAATGTCTGGCAGATAACAATGCAATACTTGTTTAATTCTTTATTTGTGTATAAAGACTGGATATCTGTAAGAAATTTTACACAGAATGTATATTCAGATATTGCAGAAGAGGACATAGTCATGTTTTTAAGGATAGTGTTGGAGATTTAGCGATACCCTTTAGTGTTCTCATATTTATGAAAAATATCTGAAGTTAAAAAGCAGCTGTTTCCTTGAAAAAGATGTGAAAGTGTCATTAGAAAATTCAATACATTGAAATTTTATCTTTATTTTATACATATAGCTTAATATATTTGTATTGATTTGATATTTTTTCATTTCAAGGTTTGGATATTTATGAGCGCTAATTCTTACAGAAAATAGATTCTGATACTGTTAAACTGTTATTGTGTAAATATGTGAAGCGCTGAATTGGAAGTGACGTTATCTTAAAATAGTCAGTCGTGAACTGAAGTGGGCCAGTCTAAGGCTTAAAACTCCAGGGCTGAAAAGGAGTCCCACTCCATCCCTGATGAGAGCCCAAATATCCATTGAAATGGACAAAAAGGTCTCATTTATAGAAGCCTTAAAAACATGGACTTGTACAATTTTCTAAAACTTAGAACATAATTTTAAAGCTTTTCCTTTTTCTTTATCACCAAGTCTCTTGACCCATTTGTCGTTGAACCACAAATCTCCTCTCGCGCAGACTCTTGCTGAACAGAAGCTGAATTGATTGATCACCAGCTCAGGTCCGGTGTTGTACGTGAGGATGTGGTATTTATCTGTTGGTCTCTCACTTTGTCTGTGTCCGTCTAATAGTTTTCAGTTTCTTGCTGACTTGGAGCAAACACGCTGTCCTAAATCATAGGCCAAAGTCGGTCTCCACTGAACCGAGCGACCATAAAAAGAACTGGGTCTGTCTATGGGCTTAATCTTAACCATCAACGTTAACTACTGTAATGATTTCCAATTATAGACTTCTGTGGTGGAGCTAACGCATTAAATTAGGTATGCGCTCAGATCTAGATTTTGCCAGCGTTGTGTTTTTGTAATGCTATGTGTGTGTTTAAAAGTTAGCAAACATATAACTTAATATTCAATGCCTGTGAGGCAACTGCAGTGAGCTATAGATATACAGTCTTACACAACATAATAATCAAAGAGCGAACTGTCTTTTCACATGCACGTTGCAGATGCTTTGATCCGAGCACTCTGCGTTTAACAGTCAATGCTACATTTCACTTCAGGCCTCTTTTTAAAGTTTAAAAAGCACTGTAAGCGAAATAAAGTGAAGATGGAGTGAAATATCTTCATTGAAAGAGGAAGGTTTTGCTCATTTAGCAGGCTAATGACTGAACTAACAACATCTCTCACAGATACTACATTTACATTTATTCATTTAGCAGACGCTTTTATCCAAAGTGCCTTGCAAATGAGGGATAAAACAAGCGGTTCACCGTGAAGAGGCTAATAAACATGAGAAGTGCTAGTAATACGTTAGGGGTGTGAACTTACACTGCTCTCACAATTCGGTTCAGTTACAATTATCAAGCCATTGATTTGATTACTTTTGATTTCACCATACGTTGATGATGCACTGCATCCTCAGTTTTCAGTTTTACTTCATGTATACACATTTGTCGTTAAATACAAGCTGTCAGATGCTCAATGAAAACATGCTTCGTGAATGTATCAAACATCAAATAAGTGACCAAGAATGTTGGTCAGCGTTGAGTTCTGCTCAGTCAGTTTTTTACAGAGTGCACTTAGCAGTGACATACAGGATCTTGAGTTCTTCTGTACCTTCACCTGTGAGTTCACCTAGTGTCAGTGAAAGACTGAGCCAGTAAACTCTCAAGCAGCGAAATACTATTAACATCGTTGGAGCTAATTGACCCTTCGCTAAGCCCTCCTTAGTTACTGTTGCTACACCTGTCAAGCTTTCATGCCTGGCACGGCTTTTACAACGTGCATACGCTGGTGTCAGACATGGCCAGGCATATAGTGTCATTTTAGTCGAACAGGTGAGATATCCGAGAACGCCAGACAAAAAAAGGACTGCAGTATGCATTACAGGAGTATATTCACGACATAATAGGCAACCGATTAGAGGATAAATCAATCAAAATTGAAGCTAGCTTAGCCTAGCGGCCTCATACGATGACCATTCAACAGCTTAGTTCGTGCACAGCAGGAGAGGTGAAATTTACAAATAACCTAATAATAACAAATTAAACCGTGATTTCTCTATTTTTAGCCAAAAAGCCTGATAGACTAATGTTGTATTGTTATTGCTACTATGTATTGTGCTGAAAAATAATGTGCTCCTTTTTTTCCGGCTTCTCCTTTGCTTTTTCGCAATTCACTCTCCTGTTTGTCAGTGTCTGACAGGATCGGGTTTCAAAAGCACGTCAATAATCAAGCGCACGTTATTATCATCAGCTCAAGAAGTTTGTTATTTCAGATATAGACGCGCGGCGAATGCAAGGAAGAAAGCGAAACCGCTCGCACTTCAAACTGCCTCGTAAAAAACTACGAGGCACAGAGTAAATCTGCTCTTCTTCTTGGCTTTGTGGCTGTTCATCAAGATGACGACAAGGTTTGTTTGAGCCTGGATCGACCATGGCTTGTTATTATATGTATATATAAATCCGCTGTAATCTCTCGCTGTGTATTTCAAACATGGCGGGTTTTTTGTTTTCATTCTGGCTTGTTGCGCAAGCGAATGACGCATCTCTGTAAACCAATAGCGTTCAGCTGCGCATCTAGCTCCGCCTTTTATTACCCTTTCTCGTGTTTGGTACCCTTTCGAAAGGGTGCCAAAAAAGTGGTATGGTACGGTTCGGTTCAGTACACCTTTTGACTGGAAACCAAAAAAGCGCACCAAACCGAACTGCACCGTACCGCTCAGTGGAAACAGGCCATAACAAGCTGTCTGTATAAACACACACATACAGACACACAGCACCAAGCAAGCAACACACAGCATCACGCTTTCTCTCATTCACACACATACACACACACACACACAAGCAGATAGCACCAAGCTAGCGATGCACAGCATCATGCTCTCTAGGCAGCAACAAACAAGCGACACGCAGCATCAAGCTCTCTCATTCACACACATACATATGCGTGCTCGCTCGCTCGGGAGTCGGGAACGATATTGTTAGACCGCCCGCTCCCGTCCAAATTACACCAGTTATCGACCGCTCCCGCACGGAAATTTATTTCCGTGCCGCAAGAAATCTGGTCGGGACAGCCGCGGAAATGCAGACCTCTAGCTCCTACCTAGTACTTATCTCTTTAAAAAGCAACCACTATCTGCTGTATAGCCACTATCTCGAGATCTACCTGAACTCAAACGCCCCTCTCGCCTTGCAATGGGAGGTAGCCCCGGGCTCAAGGATCTTATGAGCTCAGGGCTCTCTCCCGGGACAGCATGCCAAATTAGCTTATAATCAATCATCAGCTAAGTGTGAACACTTGAAATGATGTGTTTTACCCAACACTGCTCACCATATAATGCTACAGCAGTAAATGATGTCAGAAAACAGGCAGTACATCATAACCTGTTAGGATCTGTTACTAAACTGATACCCAATCGTCCTCGTCTTCATCATGATTCACCGTAGAAATGAATAATTCTGACTCCCCTATAATACACAGTGTATTACTATCAGTGTGTTTCTAAAACAGAGCATCTTGAATGACCAAGTGGAAACAGAGCCTGAGGGATATTTGGCATTAAACAGCAAATGTGTTGCACAACATAATCAAACATGTAATGTATTTGCAAGCTCTCACATGTGCTTTACTGATTCTGTGATCAAATTAAAGCTTGTAGTTAAAATCTTGCTTTTTTAATCTCTTTACGACTGCACGAAATGCAAAACAGATTGTGAAAAATGTTTGTCCAACATCCAAGATTTTGGTAACCGATTACTATCTTAATCAGCAGCACAAAACATGAGCAAGTCTCCATTTTCTGTTCCAGAGCTGCTCCAACATCCCAGCCATGGAGCATTCAGCTCATTATTGGTTAAAAATAACCAGGCTGAAATCCTAGTCTGTCAGGTTAGCAATGAAGGAAGAGAAGAGAGAGAGAGAGAGAGGAAGATTAAAGCGAGTAGGTTATGCTTCACTCTGCCAATGACTCACCTCACGGCACACAGGGAGAAAGCACTGCGACAGCGCTCGAGTGTGACTTGAAACGAGCGTATGGGTTTCATGCATGCATTAGCGAATGAGGTATTGTTGTTTAAATATGTTGCTGTGTTAGCACCGGGTGTGTTTGCCTGTTGGGACCGGCCAATCACATTCTCCCGTGTGCATGTTAGATCCTCCCTCTCCTGTGTCTCTAAGTGTGTCCTGGTGCAGTGAGCTCATGTGTGAAGGACCGCCTTTTCTCTCTCTCTTTTTTTCTATACCTCATTTCTCCTCTTTGTTCGCTTGTGAGATGTCATAAATCACGCCGCCCCAGCTGGAGAGGGTTCTTGCGGCTCGGGTCCAACTCTCCCTCCTTGGGGAACGAGCTTTGAGTCTTATAACCCGTTCCTGGACCCACATTTTTTTTTTATGTTTGTGGAAAAACCAAAGAAGGAGGGCACTCCTAACTTGTCCTATTTCATGGATGTGCTCTTCACATCGCGCTGGTGTAGTTACCGCCATGCTGGGCTCGGGGAAGAAAGGTCCTTGACCAACTTGGGTGTCCTGAAATAGATCTGTGAATGTTTGAATTAGTGTCCTATATAGAGGGAATGAGAACGTTTCCCATACAAATGTGTGTTGCGAGAGAAGGACTGGGAGATCTTATGAATATTCATGATGCAGTTTGTTGTGCATAAACAATTACGGGATATCATGGGTATTGCTTAATCGAGGCGTACAGGAAAATGAAACTATTTATGTTTGGTGGATTAGAGGCTAATTATGGTGCTGCAAGTAAAAAAAAGCAGAAAAACACTAACAAATTAAGGAATCACCTTCATCAGTGTAACGATGGGGATGTGGAAATTAAAGACTGTAGAATACACAAGACATGTCCCTCATGTAGTTTTGAATGGGGGAAAGTGTATCGGTCAATATGGGAAATAGCCCCGCCTACCAGTACAGGAGCCAATCAGCGATCGCTGTAGACTGACGTTTCTCTGGTGGAAAAGCTCGTACCAAACATATGCTTTTACGACAGTTTAAAGGTCAACAAACACATTTGAATCTCAGCGAATACTTGCTTCACAGACATAAGAAATAAGTCCACATAAAGCTGTACTTATAAAAATCTGTACTTTTAAATCAACCAAGTGCGCTTGAAAACAAACGTTTTTTGGTTTTGTAATCTGTATGAAACAAACGCGAGGTACAGTCCGTGCTATCAAACACAAGTCACATGACAGCAACTACTTAAACGCCCACAATCATGGAAACGAAGAGCCAAAGACTAAGTTGTGAATTACTTCAGAAGACCAGCGTGATCTGACGATCATTATTCAGAGGATTATCATGTGTAACACGGCCATAAATAAGGTTGTTGCTGTTGATTTCAACTAGAAAAAATGTAAATTTTATTTGATTCAAATGTTTAGAAATGAAACTTATGATACGGTTGTTGTTTAATTTTATTGATGATTCTAAATATGCAATGTAATCGTATGCTTGGCAAGCAGTTTTGAAGAATTTGATGTTTCCCCATTCAGACAGAATGCCCAAGCATACTGCCTGAGAGGTGTTTCAAAGATGGCCACCGAGTGAAATGACTTGCCTTAAAGCAAAGAGCTTAGAATGACCAAGAGGCGACACTCAATACAACGTTCCATTGCAACAGCAGCGCCCAGCAACAGCCCCGGATTCCGCCATTTTGGAGTGAAAGCGATCGGCTGTCCATTGGATCTTATTATTGTCACGATGGCCAGCCGCTGCTTTGTTTTTTATTTATTTATTTAAAAAAGCGCATTAAAGCTGAGGTACAACCTGAAAGACGACAATACAACACTTACTAGCTCAATCATCAGCACTTTTCATAGTTTATTTTACAGACTTATAAAATGCTGTTGTTCTGTTGGAGTTTTCATTCCAAAATGGCCGCCACGCCATCTAGTGGCTGTTTCCCAAACATGCACTAGAGTGTCGCCTCTTGGTGATTCTATGCTCTTTGCTTAAAGGTAGGCCTGCACGATTAATCGATATTAAACTGAAATCATGATTTTGAAACGGTGCAATTTTAAATCGCAAAAGCTGCGATTATTTTGGTTATAACCAGGGCTTGACATTAACTTTTTTGATCTCCAGCCACTGTGGCTAGTAGTTTTCCAACATTACTAGCCACTCGCCATTTTCACTAGCCACAATTTTATTGTTGGGAAAATATATTTTATACACATAAATATAACTCTGACATGCTAAAATTACTTGATTTAGATTTAATAATAATAATAAAAGAGCATAATAACTACTTACAGGTGTTTAAGAACAAGCTTGACAATGCTCAAGAAGTATAAAAGCAATTCAAATAAAATAAAAATACACTTTTTAAAATTTATTTTCTAATAACCAATGTAATTTAATAGACAACAAATAAATAAATATTTTTACACATTATTTTATGCCCATATACCTGATTTGTATGTGAGATTAGGATAAATGTTATTGTAAGTGGTTTGATGTTTCACCTACAATAGAATGTGGAATATTTTCAATAATATTTGTAAAAGAAAAAACAAATGTCTTCAATTAATTATGGTGGAAAAACATTAGACCAAGGTAAGAAAACAAGCTAATTGTTTAATAAAACTATTGCTCATATTGCATCAAAAACAAATAAATCAATAACATTAATTATATATGAATATACATCAACAGAGAGCAGATTTTTTCAACATATTTCTAATCATAATAGTTTTAATAACTCATTTCTAATAAGTGATTAATTTTATCTTTGCCATGATGACAGTAAATAATATTTGACTAGATCTTTTTCAAGACACTTCTATACAGCTTAAAGTGACATTTAAAGGCTTAACTAGGTTAATTAGGTTAACTAGGCAGGTTAGGGTAATAATTAATACTAATTATTAGACTACTAATTTTGTCCTTTAGATGGTTTCTAAAAAATTCAAAACTGTTTTTATTTTAGCCGAAATAAAACAAATAAGACTTTCTGCAGAAGAAAAAATATTATCAGACCTACTGTGAAAATTTCCTTGCTCTGCTAAACATCATTTGGGAAACATTTTAAAAAGAAAAATAAATTAAAAGGGGGGCTAATAATTCTGACTTCATCTGTATACACTCACCAATAGATAAACATACAAAACAGCATTAAATTAATATATAAAGCACATACATCCAAACAGTTTTGGTAATGCAAACCTACAGTTTGTAGTTGCACATTAAAGAATTAATATGTATGTGTATGTGTGTGTATGTGTGTGTGTGCGCGCGCTAGAGAGAGACTCGTGGGTTGAAAGCAGGATGTATGTGAGTGTGAAATTATGGGACTGCAGTAAAAAGTGCCACACTCAAGAGATGCATTAAACTGCTGGACTGCAGAATCAGTTTTGCATGTCCTTTTAACCGTCAGTAGCACCAATGCAGAAACTGTGCACTCCATCTCATTCTGAGCACAAGCAGTTTGAATACAAATACCCTGACTGCTTCACATTTCTCTCCATATATTTTTTATGTACTCTTTGGTATACATTGCAAAAAACACACTGGATTGAAACACAAAGATTAAATGAAGGATAACTGGCTAAACCACTGGACCAGTCAGTGTTGCCAGATATAGCTGACTTTTTCCAGCCCAAAAGCTGTCCAAAACCCACAAAAACTGCCCAAAATATTAGATAAATATTCTATTTAATTTTAATTTATTAAATCAAAATTAACCAAGTTAATATAAATGTCATAATTTTTAACCATACAGCAACCAACACAGAAAGGATGCACTTAATGTTATTAAGTGTTATGTTATGCACTTAATATAACCTATTAGAGTGTGTTTTACTTTTGAAATGGGCTATAAATTCGTCCTATTTAGCATTTTAAATTCTTTTGAACATAATTAGGTGCTGCATGTCAATCAGACAACGCTTCTATGTTTGTTCTTGCTGTCAATTCCGAAAAAAAATTATCGATAGAAGTGTTATGATAAACCGATGTGAGTTGAACTGCAGGCGCTGCGTGATGCGCGTGCATGCGAAGGGGGGTCAGATTTGTCCGGGTAATCAGATTTTAATTTTAACTTTCCTTCACCTCCTACTAACTGAATGGAGTAGGAGCACACAGTTATGTTTTGTTAGACTCAAAACCACCCACATTTTTTCAACATGCCATTTTTTTGCCGCACAATCAAATTCAAAACCGCAGAATTGGAAGGGAACTACCCAATCTGGCAACACTGGGACCAAGCGGAATGCACAAATCTTTTATTATTATGCTGAATAAATGTTTCCCTAGTGACAGCAACTTCCAATGTTATTATTGGTATTTTGTTCTCTTGAACAAATGGGATAGAAACAGTTCTTTAGGGGTGCATGATATTGAAAAAAATGACTGCAATATTTGTGTATATATAGTTGGTAGGGGTGTGACGAGATCTCGTGTTATGACATCAAATCGCGACAAGATTTCTAAAGGAGTTAGATTTCTCAAGTGAAATTGTACAGAGGAGAAGCCAGCAAAATGAAAACAAGTACATTCTGTATACATTTCTGGAGTTCACTAATTATGTAGCCAGAGGAACGTATGGCTGCATTTCGTCTTTAAAATGAACACTAGCACAACGGTGCTTTTGAAAACACTATCAGTTTGGATTAGGGAAGGAGGAGGGGGGTCAGTTGATCGCTGAGTCAGTCAGTCAACAGTAGGGATGCACCGATACCATTTTTGGGACCGATCCAATCTCGATACCAAACTTCTAAGTATCGACCCATACAGATCCAATCCTGATACGGTGGCGTTTTTTTTTTTTTTTTTTTACATAATACAGTTTCTACAGTTCTGGTGATAAACTTAAATAACATATCTTCTTTAGCAAAAATAACACACCTAGGCCTACCTACTATACATGATAGATGGCACAATCTAAACTAAAAACATGACACTTGCTGTAAACTAGGATACATTATTTGAGCATTCATTATAACATTGATCTGTTGTGGTCCAGCTTATGTTTCCTTTTTTAATATTACAATTTTTCTTTGAAATCTATACTAGGCTATTACTATTGACCCTAATCGTTAGTAAAATAACCAGCCTTTTAGTAAAGCCTGATATTTTCCTACAGGTTTGAAGCAGACTAAGCTGAACTGTCTGAAGCCAGTTTTACTTAATAAACATTCCCTCGCCTAAACTCGCCGCGAGATGGAGAAACTGAAAGCATGTCTGAAAAATTAAAGGCGATGCAGTGGCGCAGTAGGTAGTGCTGTCGCCTCACAGCAAGAAGGTTGCTGGTTCGAGCTGCGGCTGGGTCAGTTGGTGTTTCTGTGTGGAGTTTCCATGTTCTCCCTGCGTTGGCGTGGGTTTCCTCCGGGTGCTCCGGTTTCCCCATCCAAAGACGTGGTACAGGTGTATTGGGTAGGCTAAATTGTCCGTAGTGTATGAGTGTGAATGAGTGTGTATGGATGTTTCCCAGAGATGGGTTGCAGCTGGAAGGGCATCCGCTGTGTAAAAGATGTGCTGGATAAGTTGCTTGGTCAGTTATCTACAAAATAAACAAGAATATTTGAGGTGAAGTTCAAAACAAGGTCCGCTTGTATGCTTCAGCGCTTTTACAGGTCTGTAAAATAAAATATGAATATAAATAAACTTACAGTGAAATATTCACAGTTTCAGAGTAGCCTATTTTAGGCTAAATAATTTTCTGTTAATGACAATCCACATTGCACCCTTCAGTTTCACTTTTATTAATTTAATCAACTACTTTGACCACAATGAGCCAGGCTTTACAAACTATTCACAGCACTGAAGTATTCCCCTCAGAAGAATAAACTCAGTCGGACGGATGAGAGAACAGAAACTCATTGTGAAAATAATCCTACGGAGTGATGCACATCGTTTGTGCGCAGCCGATGTGTGGATGACACGCTTAATGCATCAATGAGACACAGTGTGCAGCCCTCCGGTATCTGCAGACACTTCCAAAACAGCAGCACAAAGGGAAGAAATCAGTGCATTGAGGATCTGTCCAATATATTATTGACCCTCTCTAATTAAAGTTTCAACTTTCAGAGAGGCCTACTTTGTGTGTGAAGAGCATCTAATAACTGACATCTGCTGATAACAGACACGGCGCAACATGATTTAGAAACAGCAACGAATTCCTTGTTGCATGTCAAAATGAAGCCATTTAATACAAAACTAAATGCATTTCTCCACTGATTATTTAAACTAACAGAAACAAATAGTCTTTGAGAAAGTTTTTTGTGTTGTCATGAACGCGACACGCAGTTTAAATTGTGAATGAGAGAAAAAGGATTGACAGGTGCAGCAGGGAGAAGCTCTGAACTGAACTTGAATTTAAGCACTTGAATCTTCATCTGTATTTCACATTAAACTGTACAAGGGCTTTAGAACATTATTATATAGTAGGCCTACATGACAACTTCTAGTGTCTTATAATAGGCTACCTTCATGGCTTTTGTTAACTTATAAATTACACAGAACACAGCGCATGCATGAGATCGGATTTGGATCAGTACCAGCTGGCTGATACCCGATCCAGCAAAAATATGCGCTCTCGAACCAATATCTGATCCAAGTATTGAGATCGGTGCATCCCTAGTCGACCTCTGGTGGATTTACAAGAGAACAGCAGGCACGAATGGCACTCGCAAGAGAAATTTGAGATCCCAAAAAGCGCACACATTGTCCTCTAATGGATTCGCGAAAACAAAAAAACAGCAAAAAAAGTATCCCCTGGGACGTATTTGGTGCTCTCCAGAAATGTATATAGGGGTATGTAATCAGAATGAGCCTGGCTTGAGCAAAATATTTTGCAGTGTTTACATGTCTTTTACTGTATACAATTCATTAAAATAGAATTAAAATAACACTCATTATAACATAAGTTGATGTCAAATTGCATTTTGGGATTTTTGTTGTCGTTGTTAAATAAAAGACCATTTTCCATTCATATACTTTATCATTGAGGATTTCTTAAAAATAGTGTAAAAATCTTCTCTTGTCTCATTCTCGTCTTGTGGATTAAGCATCTTGTCACACCCCCAATAGCATGTTATATTTATTGTGAAATGAAAAGTACACCACATTACTTACAGTTAAACGCAATGATTTTAGTGCATCTTCAAAAAAAATTATACAAAGCATAGATTAATGCAACAGAATGACAGAACTGAAATAAACAGTACTCAGCGTTATGGAGTCAATTATAATAGCATTTATGTAATTTCATTACAAAATTGACCACTTGACATCACACGCATGCAACAATCAAATTTTTACTATTTACACTGGCTGCATTCCAGCTAACTTCCCTCTATCTCATTCCTCTGCATGTACATCACTGATTGCATTACACAAGTGTCCACTACTGGCGAACATCGATATGGGATAAATGGATTGCCCTAAACACTTGAGCACTTGGGAACTAGACTGTTGTGATGACCCAATCGCATGGAGTGCGATTGGGACATATGAATGGAGTGCTTCGCATGGAGAGGCTGGAGTGGACATATGAAGCTGACTCGCTCCCTCTGTCAAAATCGAGGGATCAAGTGTGTGTCCATGTAAGCTTCCCTCATTCACTTGATGAAGTTCGCGAGTGCATTTCTAAAAGTAGACTTGAACGCAGTCTTTTTTTTTTTTTTTTTTTTACAAAAATCATGTCGTGGATCCCAGTTGTAAGAGCAACAAATAATAACTTGACTTGCAGTTCATCATTTGGGAAAGTGGCAGAACATAGAATTTTCTGATGAATCATCTGTTGAACTGCATCCCAATCATCTCAAATACTGCAGAAGACCTACTGGAACCCACTTGGACCCAAGATTCTCACAGATATCAGTCAAGTTTGGTAAGGAAAATTCATGGTTTGGGGTTACATTCAGTATGGGGGCGTGCGAGAGATCTGCAGCGTGAAAGGCAACATCAACAGCCTGAGTTATCAAGACATTTGTGCTGCTCATTACATTACAAACCACAGGAGAGGGCAAATTCTTCAGCAGGATAGTGCTCCTTCTCATACATCAAAGCTCCTGAAAGCAAAGAAGGTCAAGGTGCCCCAGGATTGGCCAGCCCAGTCACCAGACATGAACATTATTGAGCATATCTGCTGTAAGATGGAAGAGGCATTGAAGATGAATCCAAAGAATTTTGATGAACTCTGGGAGTCCTGCAAGAATGCTTTTATTGCCATTATGACTTTATTTATTGCCAGATGACTTTATTAATAAGTGATTTGAGTCATTGCAGAGATGCATGGATGCAGTCCTCCGAGCTCATGATGGAGTCAGACACAATATTCATTCTGTTTCCACTGCAGCATGACCACATATTCTATACTGGACATTATTTCTGTTAAGTGACCAGACTTTAGTCTAAGCAAAGTCAGACCTTACTGTCCTAATGAAATAATTAAAAATCAAGACATGATCATATTTTATTTTGTTAAAATAAACATTATTATTTGTTATTATTATTTATTATTTCCTAAAACTTGGATAGACGACAAGACTTTTGTCAGGTAGTGTAGTCAATTTTGCATGAGTGTTAATAAGAATATGTTTTAAAGTATACATGTTGGTACAAAACATTTGTAGACCGACAAGCTGTCAACAGTTTTAGTCTCTAAAAAGAGTTGATATAAAACATTGATTTGCCATAAGAAAAAATCTAATATCACGACACATCATATGTAAAATAAAATCAATTAACAGTTTTGTCATGACAAATTTCGGATAGATTTAGTATGGTGATAAATATGTACTGTAGATGGCAATGTTGATGTGTTTGGTCTTTGCGGCATAGATCTGCTACGCTGCTGCTGCTTTGATTATCATAGCAGAGCAAGTACAGAGACCTGCTACTGCCAGTAGACACACAGACATGCTGTCTGAGAATATAACACACTGCTGCTGCAAACAGCAAACATAATATATATGTAACCCCCGTAGTAGATCTATACACAGGTGGACCTGGGGTGGAGGAGGATCTTCAAAAAACATTCTGCAATTTTATAGTGTAGAACAACAATGAGCATTTAAAATGTGGAGGAGCAAGCTCATTGCCACTGATGCGACAGGAACCAATCTCCTGCACCATGTTGTTAAGGAGCAGATTATATGATCTATCAGCATATTATTATACATTGACCGTTATTATAGATTGACCAAAATAAAAGTGAATATTTTGTGAATGAAAATGACTATTTTTAGTTTAAAGTGTAAACTCAAAACTGCACTCATTCAATCATACAGTATGTGATCATTTTTACTCAATTTGTCTAAAACTTCCAGGCAAATGTTTAATTAAAAATATGGAAATATCAAATAAATACGAATTAAATTAAAACTCTTTTAAAAAATGAACAATTACAGGCCCAGAATACCATACTGCTTAATGAAATACAAAATGTTCACATTGAACTTTCAAGCTTGCAACTTTCTTATCACGCTGTTAAGATTACACTTATCCAAATGATGAGAAAGTATAACTGCAAACCATGTGTTTTTGACTCCTCTAAATAAACTATAGACATTTTATATATATATACATATTATATATATATATACAGTTGAAGTCAGAATTATTAGCACCTCTTTTAATTTTTTTTTTCTTTTTTTAGCCCCAAAATTATTAGCCCCTTTAAGCTAATTTTTTCTCGATAGTCTACAGAACAACCGTCATTATACAATAACTTGCCTAATTACCCTAACCTGCCTAGGTAAACTAATTAACCTAGTTAAGCCTTTAAAAGTCACTTTAAGCTGTATAGAAGTGTCTTAAAAAGATCTAGTCAAATATTATTTACTGTCATCATGGCAAAGATAAAATAAATCAGTTAGTAGAAATGAGTTATTAAAACTATTATGTTTAGAAATGTGTTGAAAAAAATCTGCTCCTCCGTTAAACAGAAATTGAGGAAACAAATAAACAGGGGGGGGGGGGTAATAATTCTGACTGTATATATATATATAATTTTGTAACGCTCTAGTTTGCCATTATTTATTCTTTGTCTTCATCTGAATGCCATTGTTTGAAATCAAGCCCATTTTCACAGAGCATGTCACAGAGAAAAAAAAAGAAAAAAAGTAATTATCCTTTAATAATTGGACCAGGAGTCAGTGGGTTGACATCGCCAGTGACGTCACGACCATAATTACAGTCAACCTCCACCAGATTCAGCCTCAGCTCTTTGTGTTTCATCCAGCCCATAATTCTGCACGTCAGCCACTGCAAATTACATCAGAAATAAGATTTGCTTGAGACCTGGAAGATCGAACTTATGTGGAGAGATGCCTTTACTGAGAGGCTTAAAGCATCAATGCAGTCGTGTGCAAGAATAGAACCTGCCTAATTTGGCCAAATTAAATGACCCACATTAAAATCAATAAAGGATGAGTGGATGTTGCAATTAAAGTATTAGTACAATGTTTTAGCATGCTGTTATTACCATTTATGAAGGTGAAGCCACAGAGTTGTGCCATGTTATGGTATATGAATTAACATAATTTTATTTAACAATTTTAATATAAAAGCATAGTGTAATTAACTACAAGTAATTACTAATAACTAGTAAAAATAGAAAGAAAAAAGTATTTATTTGTGTAATTTGTGAAATCATGCAGTTTAAAAACATATACTGTGATATACACTCACGTGCCACTTTATTAGGTACACCTTACTAGTACCGGGTCAGACCCTTTTTTTGCCTTTAGAACTGCCTTAATCCTTCATGGCAGAGATTCAACAAGGTACTGGAAAATATTCCTCAGAGATTTTGGTCCATATTGACATGATTGCATCACACAGTTGCTGCAGATTTATCGGCTGTACATGATGCAAATCTCCCTTTCCACCACATCCCAAAAGTGCTCTATTGGATTGAGTTCTGGTGGCTGTGGAGGCCATTTGAGTACAGTGAACTCATTGTCATGTTCAAGAAACCAGTCTGAGATGATTCTCGCTTTATGCCATGTGGTGTCATCCTGCTGGAATAGTCATCAGAAGATGAGAACACTGTGGTCATAAAGGGATGGACATGGTCAGCAACAATACTCAGGTACGCTGTGGTGTTGACACAATGCTTAATTGGTCCTAATGGGCCCAAAGAAAATATCCCCCACACCATTACACCACCACCACCAGCCTGAACCGTTGATACAAGACAGGATGAATCCATGCTTTCATGCTGTTGATGCCAAATTCTGACCCTACCATTTAAATGTTGCAGCAGAAATCGAGACTCATCAGACCAGGCAACGGTTTTCCACTCTTCTATTGTCCAATTTTGCTGAGCCTGTGTGATTTTTAGCCTCAGTTTCCTGTTCTTAGCTGACAGGAGCGGCACCCGGTGTGGTCTTCTGCTGCTGTAGCCCATCTGCCTCAATGTTGGACGTGTTTTGCGTTGACTCTTCTGCACACCTTGTTTGTAATTAGTGGTTATTTGAGTTACTGTTGTCATTCTGTCAGCTTGAACCAGTCTGGCCATTCTCCTTTGACCTCTGGCATCAACAAGGCATTTGCACTCACAGAACTGCCGCTCACTGGATATTTTCACTTTTTCAGACCATTCTCTGTAAACCCTAGAGATGGTTGTGCGTAAAAATCCCAGTAGATCAGCAATTTCTGAAAAACTCAGACCAGCCCGTCTGGCACCAACAACCATGCCTCGTTCAAAGTCTCTTAAATCATCTTTCTTCCCCATTCTGATGCTCAGTTTGAACTGCAGCACATCGTCTTGATCATGTCTACAAGCCCTAATGCATTGAGCTGCTGCCATGTGATTGGCTGATTAGAAATTTGCATTAACGAGCAGTTGAACAGGTGTACCTAATAAAGTGGCCTGTGAGTGTATATATGTTGTATATTTTGAACGTCTCCTAAGAAGTATAATGTTTTTGGATGAGTTTTTATAGCTTCAGAAAATGAACTGTATATTAATGTGCTCTTTATGTATCATCACAAAACTTCCTTTGCAGTAATGAACTACAGTGGTGTAAAAAAGTGTTCACCTCTAACTGTTGTCTGTCACACTTTAATGTTTTAAATCATCAAACAAATTTAGATAATAGTCAAAGATAACACTAGTAAACGGGCAGCACGGTGGCTCAGTGGTTAGCACTGTCGCTTCACAGCAAGAAAGTCGCTGGTTTGAGTTGGTCAGTTGGCATTTCTGTGTGGAGTTTGCATGTTTTTCCCATGTTCGCATGGCTTTTCTCCGGGTGCTCCGATTTCCTCCACAGTCCAAAGACATGCGCCATAGGTGAATTGAATAAACTAAAGTGCCCGTAATGTGTGTGTGAATGTGAGAGTGTATGGGTGTTTCCTAGTACTGGGTTGCAGCTGGAAGGGTATCCGCTGTGTAAAACATATGTTGGATAAGTTGGCAGTTCATTCTGCTGTGGCGACCCCTGATAAATAAAGGGACTAAGGAAGGAAAATGAATGAATAAATGAACACTAGTAAACAAATGATAATTTTTTTTATTTTAAATGTTAAGCAACATTAAAGGGTTTTCAAGCTTCCTGCCAACGTAACAAGGGGGCGGGGCCATGATCTCACCCGCTCTGCGTTTGCAACAGTCTGACAGGCAGACGGAGAAGGAGAGAGAGGATCACCATTCAGTCGTACATGTACGACTCTGACACAGACCAAGCAGAGAGTACAAATCATTTGTGTCTTTGTACAGTTTTACAGCCAACTGTGTGCTAGTTTCAAGTGCAGAGCTTGTACACAGAAACTAATAACCACGCACACTGAATTAACTTTGACTGAGGCACCGGATGCGCCGCTCGAAGCCACGACACGGCACACCAGACACTCTCTGTGGCGCGGCAGGTACATGAAGTGTCCCGAATAGTCGCGCCACGCATTTTTGAATTCAGCCGTCGACTTGAGTGCACCCTGATAGAAACCGATGTTTAGAATTCTAAAACGCATGCTAGTTAAGATCACAGGGAGCTTCTGGGATCGCGAGAAATGCAAACAGCTGAAGTATAAGGTAGACTCAATGAGAAGTACACATGTTTGCAAACCTACCTAAAGATACAACCAATAATTCCGATTAGAGCAATAATGTGGAAAATATTGCTCTTGTGTTGAGCCCAATGAGCCTTGCATCTAAAAATAGAGCTAGCGTGTTCCTTTAGTGATATCGCTTCAACTCACGCTGAAAATGGCGGACGTGACTCAACAAACTGAGGATATGATGACGCACCTGTCAATCAATATTGGTGGGCGGGGGGACCGCTCTCCTACGTCAGGTAGCGGTCGATTTGAAAACAGCTCCACTTGGTCCACCGTTTTTTATGTTGTTAAATTGAAAAAAAAAGCACTGGGTGTGCTTATATCACCCCAATATGACGGTCTATACACCATACATGCACATATGGCTGTCCAAACAGCTTGAAAAGTAGATTTTTTACCATAGGTGCCCTTTAAAACATTTATAAGTTGTATGCATTTGCTATTTACAACAATACAATCACTTTTAGTAATAATAATAATAATTCCTTAAATTTATATTGGGCTTTTCTAGACACTCAAAGCGCTTTACACAATAGGAAAATCTCCTCATCCTCCACATTTTTCAATGATTAACTATATTATTTGGCACAGTAGTCATTTTTTTAAAAGATTTATTTTTGGCCTTTTTGCCTTTATTTGATAGGACAGTATTTAGACAGGAAGCGAAGTGGAAATGTCCTCGAGCCGGGATTTGAACTCGGGACACCCTGACATGCTACTGTACCATATGTCGACGCGCTAACTACTAGGCTATTGCGCCGATGGAACAGTAGCCATTTTTAAGATTAATAATTCTAATTACTTATAAATTGTTAGTAAGTAAACAATTGTGTACTCTATTTTAGCTGTTTTTTTATTTAAATTGATTGCATTGATTATTCACAATATTATAAAACATTACTATTACTAGGTTGTTTTTTTTTACAATAATGAACTATTTAGTGTAATAATTATTTACCGACATCATTATTAATAATAAATAAATTGCTGAACATCAGTGTGTTTCATGTCGATGTTGCTGCCACGGTCTAACATTAGTGAATTCAGCAGAGTTTGAGTGGTCATTATGGCCTCTTGTGGGTTACAGCTTTATTAAACCCGACACCGTTTCAGCACTATGGGAGAGCATTTCATTTAAGTCGTAGTGGAAATGGTCTGCTGCAGCACCTTGGCACAGTTTTGTGAAGGTCACTGTGCTCATATTATGCTATATATATTTATATAGGGCACTGAATTTACATTTTACTCAACCTTATTTACATCTGTTTGCATTCATTTTTGCAATACATTTAGAGTTATGTTGCTCATTTAACATTGGAAAGAACAGTTCAGTCTTGAAAATAATCTTTACTCGCCTCATTTCAGACACATATTGATTTTATGTCTTTTGTGGGACTCAAGAGGACAAAATGTCCTTGTTGTCCTGGTTGAATGTAATGAAAATTAATGACTTAAGATGTCAGAAGTATACAAAACAGAAGTCCATTTGAGAACAGCATCGCCAACGTGATTTCACCAAATAGCACGTTACTGGATTACCTTATTTTACTAAACTACTGAACTTTGAAATTCAGATGGAGGCTAGGAAGTAAAAAACTGAATTGGAGACAAAGAGGAAAGTCTGTATTTTTGTGATTTATACCATAATTCAAAGGAGATATAAATAGAAAATAACCACATATGTTGGGCATGATTCTGATATCATGAAGAAGGTCGAGTATTCTACTGAACTAAAATATATTTGCCTGTCATCAAGGTGGTATATACTGTATAAGCTATTACGATACATGAAAAATACTATAGTAAATATAGTCGTAGTAATTATATTGTTGCTGTGGGACGACACAACTGTAATAAACAAATGATCTAATAGGCTTTAGTTTTCTGAGCTATAATTATACACCATCACAATGCAATGTTACAATGTTACAGTATTTTTACAGTAGTTTACTATGCTACAGTATTCTGTAGTCTTCATTAACAAAGAGTTGTACACATTATGCACTTTACTATGTGGTTCAAAAACATGTTTATTATAAATTACATAAATTACTATATTTTTTTCCCCGTGCCGATATTTTCCAGACATCACAAAATAACAGATGAAAGCATACAAAAGTGTGGATGCATAGTCGACATTAATATTTATTTAGTTTTGTAAGGGGGAGAGGTGCTTCACAACAAAAACCATCTAGTTTTGTCGCAAGCGTTGCATTTCTTTCTTGTTCTGTCAATGAACTTAATTTCAAGAGTTCCCACTTTGATATGCTTGGCATTTAAAGCAGGTTTGGCATGCTGTCCCGGGAGAGAACCCTGAGCTCGGAGATATTTGAGCCCAGGGCTTCCGCCCGGTCGATAAGCATATCAGGAGATCCGAGATCAGGTAGGTCTCGAGAGCTCCCCCTTTAGAAAAGGGAGGAAAAGGAGGAGATGGGGTGGAAGGGGGGATTCTTCCAAACGAAGATAGACATTAATTACTGATTACACATCAACCTACATTCACCACTGCTGCGCATCTCGAACGGTAAGTTACGGTTGTTTATTCAGTTGAAACGCCAGTAAAGACTTGGATTATTGCAAAACAAGATGGAGATTTCATTGCAGCGAATGCATGGCAGAGTATGTTATTTATATTCTCCTGGATTTTGAAGTGTGGTGGTGTTTGTATCTGATTTTTATATAACACATGAATATATTTATACACATAGCTAGGCCTGTATATAATCTTTATCGGTGCTGTCAAATGAATTATCGTGTTCAAATAAGTTTGTACACATGGATGTATTGAATAAATGTTTATTACATGCCACCTTTTCTTCCATTTTTCAGCCAGTTCCATGAATTTTCCCCTTTTTATCAGCTAAAACTTTTGGAAGTCTATAAAGGCTGTTCGGCATTTCTTATCTTGGCTGATTTTAACAATTATAAACAATGTTAAACAGAAACATTTAGATTTTCTGATAGCGATTCCCATGTAGAAGTACCTCTTCCTGCCCTCCATCTGAATTCCGTGCATCATCAATAATGTAAAAACATGTGAAAGATGTGAAGTCATGTGAAAACAACCTATTTAGGCCCCATTTACACTAATACACTTTAGTTTTATAACGGCGTTTTAGAATGAAAACGATCCACGTTAACACTAGCGTTTCACACTGTAAAAAATGAATTCGTAAAACTTACGGTAAAAAAAAATGGCAGCTGTGGTTGCCAGTATTTTACCGTTGAAAATATGGTACAAACCGTAAAAGTAATTCCTCATTTTTACAGTAAAATACCGTATTTCATCAATTTATAGATGTAATATGTTTACCAGGTTACAGATTTTTACTGTAGCATTTTTACAGTTTTTACCGTTGAAATCACGGCCATTTTTTACAGTGCAGCTAGCGTTTCTGAAAAGATCTCCGTCCACACCATACCACTGAAAACACACATCACGTGACCACACACACACACACACTTTGACATGCGATGCAGCGTTTGCGCGCATCTGAGCTCCAGGCAGTCAGTGGGTGCTTCTAGCACAGAAACTCAGCTGTGTATGTCGGACAGTTCATCAAGAATCTTCCGCTGGACCTTATCTCACTATATTTGTTAAACGTGATATTTAATTCATCTTGTTGTCTTTATCTAACGACATATTCCCAGACTTTGGTCTTTTGAATCTATTACTTGGTCTCAGGTAACGTGTTTTGGCTGAGCACAAAGATAAAGTAACATATTCATTAATGTAACCGCGGACACTGATTCTGCACTTTTGACTGATTGTTGCATTTATTTCCTTTAATGTATAAACTCATTGTACGTTATACTTTTATAATGGCCATTATTGATTATTAAAACTGATATTTAGCAAAAGAGATGCTTCATTTTGTCAATATGTTTCATATTTTTCACTGAAAACTTGTACATTAAGGAAGCGTTCAGAAAAAACAAAACACCAGCGAAGGAACTCGACACAGAGAAACAGACACCTACTGCCAGCTAGCGTTTCGGAAGTGTATTGCAGAGCAACAGAAACAGCGCGCAAAAGTATAAATGCACGCCTATTTGCAAGGCTTGCGCCGTAGGTCACGCCGATCACTTGACGCAGAAGTATAAACTAGGCTTAAGATGGAGCAGCAGCGTTTAAAGACATAAAAACCACACCACACTTATTTTTTCTTGTCAACAAAGAAGGCAGAGCGTTGCACCTCACAATTTCAGAAAGGAAAAGCACATTCATTGTGATTGTACCCTAAGGCTAAACGGTGGACATTACAGACGTAACCTGTAGTCATAGCATAAATAGTGTACTTTAAACATAAACTGAATATAATACATTTTCAATGAAGTGATCTGATTTAAAATAATTAAAGAAATTATTTAAAGCCCCTATTCTGGGTTTTTGAAAATCTAAATGCTTTGTTCATGGATTAAATGCGTTTGTGAGCTCGCGATCCACTGCCATTTGTCATTGCGATGGCCACCGTCAGCTGTTCCTACACACGTGCGGCCGTCAAGTTTCAAAATAGTTGAGCTTTTGCCACTGTGTGGATTAATACTGAATGTGTGTCACTGTTTTTACTTATGATTAATAGTAGAGTAATATGCTAGTGATAAACTGCATAGCTTTAATGCACTCCTGCATTGGGCTCACACACACTCTGCACTCTGACTACTTCAACAATGTTGTTAAGCCATGGTGGGCATTTCTCTCTGTCTCACGCGGAACGCAGTCAACCAATTGCAATAGACTGGGTCATCGGACCAGTCAGCACAGATTAGCATCGTGCTAAGGAGGGGTTTGGAAATAAATGAATCGCTGAATAAGTCATATGGGAGTCGTTGGGATAATTAGCTAAAATAAATGCATATTATAAGACAATCAAAGTGTTTTTTGACCTTGCATGCATATCCGCCTGTTGTTGGAGACCCCCAAAACCAAAATATAACCTTTTAAATGTACAATAGGAGGACAATTTTAAGAACAATTTGTGTATTATTGTGTAGCCTAAGTTTTTGAAGCTTTAAAGAATATACCTTTTCATTGTCATTTAAAGTAATAAAAAAGCATGACTAGTATGTTATTGAAAGCTTCCTATGTACATTTCATTTATTTACAAGAGTCAGTAGATGGTAAATATTTGGGTGAACTGTCCCTTTAAGCAACCCCCCTTCTACCTCCACACACACTCACACACACACCTACACAGACTCCTCTAGCTACCTCACGCACGGTCGCGTGGACGCTGCAGCGAGAGAGAGAAAGAGAGAGAGAGAGAGAGAGAGCGTTCTAAGCAAAGTGGCAGCAGGCGCGAGTGGCGGGAAAAGAATGCTCATCTCGTGACTAATAACGGATGGATTTGGCGCGCTTTCCGTTCTTAGAGGTAATACGAGCAGACTGTGAGTGTGGTGATGGGTGGCAGCGGCGTGTTCCCGCGCGGGGACTGTTTTCCCTGTCAGTGCTGCTTCTGCTGCTGCTGCTGGAAATGGCGCTGTGATGTTCAACAAGGAAGACGCAGTTGAAGCCGATGCCAGGGAGTAGGAGGAGAAGGAGGAGAGAATAAATTGTCATTATTAGTAGTACCTGCGCTTCCGGTGCGGATTTTTGTGTTTCAAAAAAGCGGTGAACAGTACCATGGTGAATTACCAGAAATACATTACTGTTATGCAGCTGGCTCTAGGGGTGACTGCCTACAACAGAGACCGTAGCCTGCCTCCCAGAAAACATATGTGGTGAGTATATGTATATAAATGGATGTGTCGGCACTGCAGCTTGAGGGGAGAAAGCCTGTCGTGTCGCTTTTAATTTATAACAGTGTAATCGTGTCGCTTGAACATTTAAATCTCTGCTTCCAAGCTTGAGCAAAGTTTTTCGCTCGTGTGTTATTTCATTCATGATTCACTCTACTACAAACCCAAGCATGTTACCTCATTCATATGTGTGTGTCTACTGTGTGTGTGTTTTCAAAATGAAATAAAAAGTTAAGGCATGGATGTGTGTATGTGTTTCTGTCATTATCATTGTGTGTGTTTTTTGTGAACAAGTTTTTCAGTCATTTTCCATTCACTATGGTCACTTCCTCAAGGACTGCTTCTTTGTGCACTCTTAAAAATACAAGTTCCAATATGGGGGGGTTTCACATTGATGCCGTAGAAGAACCATTTTGGGTTCCTCAATGAACCTTTTACAGAATGACTCTAAAATAATAGTTTTCTTTATTAAATAAAGATTTGAATAATCTAAAGATACACTGTAAAGAACCTTCTGTACTCTGCATGTGGTTATTTTTAAGAGTGTCTGATTTTATACTGGATTACACTGTGAGCTGACTAGACAACACAGCCGTTAATTAATCTCCATTTTCATTAAATGTCACCTGCACATTCATATCGGCTCAGAAGATTTCCACAAGGTCAACCCATATAAACAACTGATGTTTTCTCTTCATAGGTTCTCAATACGACTCAAACCTTGGTTATTGATTGAAGGTTTTTCATTACCCTTTTTTTTTTACGTCAATCCTCTTTCGGTGGCCATCTTTGGACCACAGTAGGACCATTGAAGCCAGAATTATTAGCCCACCTGAATTATTAGACCCCCTGTTTATTTTTTTCCCCAATTTCTGTTTAACAGAGATTTTTTCAACAGACTTCTAAACATAATAGTTTTAATAACTCATTTCTAATATCTTTTTTCTTTTCTGATTTATCTTTGCCATGATGACAGTAAATAATATTTGACTAGATATTTTTCAAGACACTTCTATACAGCGTAAAGTGACATTTAAGGCTTAACTAGGTTAATTAGGTTAACTAGGCAGGTTAGGGTAATTAGGCAAGTTATTTTATAATGATGGTTTGTTCTGTAGACTATCAAAATATATATATATATCATAAAGGGGCTAATAATTTTGACCTTAAAATGTTTTTTAAAAATTGAAAACTGCTTTTATTCTAGCCGAAATAAAACAAATAAGACTCTCCAGAAGAAAAAAATATTATCAGACATACTGTGAAAATTTCCTTGCTCTGTTAAACATCATTTGGGAAATAATTAAAAAATAAATAAAGGGGGGCTAATAATTTTGACTTAAATTGTATTTTTATAATCACTTTGCTCTCCTAAATACCATATCTCACAATGTTATCTCCTTTGTGACATCGTATCATCCTCATATATCATGTTATTACTCTACATGCTAGGAATGAACAGGAAATTTGAGTCTATTGTGTATGTTGCTGAGAAACGTTAATATGTTGTGTTTTTCAATGTATTCTCTGGGCTCAGCAGGTCTGTAGGCCTAGAACGGGGCGCATTTCATCTTACAGTTGATTTTTCGGCTGCTCCTATGAGTTTAATGGGGCAAAGAGATTCTCTGCGAATCAAAGGGGAAAACGTTGCAGAGAACAGAAGCAAAATAGGACAAATATTAAGCTTTTTGTTGTAATTGCGTTGAAAAAATTGTCAGATGTTGTCCTTAAAGTGCTTTTATAAGTAAAGTTCTGTTTGCAGATGGTCGGTCTGTAATGATTCAACAGCCGTAGGCATTTTGTGCCCCTTGGGGTCAGTAAAGGCTGCTAATTTGAGTGTTGCATGCTGGGTAATTCATTTGTAACTAATTAGGAGCAAGTTGCGAGTACCCAGATTTTTCATCTTGTTTTCATTGTCATTAAAAGCACCTCAGGCTCTCATAGCAGCCTGCTCACTTGCTTTATTTTGTAAGATTTTCCCCCTTAAATGGAGGTCAGCTTGTTTCGCTTCATGTCAGCAGTACTGCAATAGTTGTGGCTTAAAGGAGAACCCTGTACTACAAGAGGCCACGTGTGCCACAACATCAGAGCGACAAATCAACCAAGCAAGAGAGCGTAATTTACTATCAAGAACAGGTTTTTAACACGACAAGCTCCAAATAACTATAAAACTTGCCAAATCCACATAACTCTAAAATGATGATGAGGCACCTGAGAGACGTCCTTGCGATGCAATGTTTGGATGTTGGTACTCAGCTTGTTTGAGTAGCGGTTAATTATTCATGGCTTCTGAAACATGACGCTGCTGCTATTTACAGGAAAAATCCTTCATATCTAAACAAATGTGGCATTAATATTATTTTTCATCGACAGTTCTCATGGAATGCATGCATTTATAATAATCATTTTACTATAGTTTTTTACATTTATGCATTTAGCTTATGATTTTATCTTAAGTGACTTACAAACAAGGAACAAAAATGACAGAATTGGGGTAAGGGTTAGTATATAATCATATAGAAATATTACAATTAAAAAATATAATTGGTCATTTGTGGCTTTTAATCAACATATGCATTTTGTATTTTAAAAACGGCATTATTTTAATTGGATATAATAATTGGAATTATTAGAATTTAGTTTCAAAAAATTTAGTTGTGGTTAGATTTCCTGTCTTTCATTCATGGAGATTTCTTGTTTATAAAATTAGCATTTATATATTTTGACAGTGGTGACGCAGTGGCGCAGTAGATAGTGCTGTCGCCTCACAGCAAGAAGGTCGCTGGTTCAAGCCTCGGCTGGGTCAGTTGGCCTTTCTGTGTGGAGTTTGCATGTTCTCCCTGCGTTCGTGTGGGTTTTGATCATCGATCTCATATAAAGCAAGAGATCGCGATGACATATGATGAAGTGTGCAGGTGCTGTAGTAGTGTCCCACTTCTTAAAGGTAAATTTTGAAGCCCTTCCCCTTCACACTCTGTTTGGGTTATGGGTACAAAAATAGTTGTGTTATTTTGGGGTAATTATTTTATCACTGAAGGCAACGATATCATGTTATCATAATGTGACATTAAGCTGCGCAACTGTACTACGCATATACACAGTGGCCTTATTCATCTATGTGAACACACGAAAACAACATTAACATTACAGCAGACACTGTAAAACGCTCATTCCCTGCCACTAGACTTTTCTGACAAGGTATTCCAGCGTCATCGAGTGACAGAATGTTGTGGGACTGCTATACAGGAGTTATTATTAGGGATTATATTTTATTTTAGCTTTTTTTTAAAAAGCATGACGGTAAAACACGAACGCAGTTATGAAACATATCCTTGTTTGTTGTAAAAATTCGTAATAATGACAAAACATTAATTTGTGCTTCTCTTGACTTCCGGGTTCAGCAATACTGCCGTTGTGGCTGGTGTATTCTGGGAAATTTTCTCACCCCTTGGTTTGAAGAGAATTGGGACACCCCTACCCCTTCACATGAACGCGCAATGCGAGGGGTAGGGGAAAGGGCTAAGGGGTAGAATTGGGATTGGGCCTTACCTTCATGTTGTTCTTAACCTCTGAGGTCTTCATTCATCTTCGGAAACACAAATGAAGTTATTTTAGGTGAAATCTGAGATATCAGAAATCTGAGATATGATGACAGTATAAACATTGTATTAATAAATGCTTGAAGAATATCAAAGCTATACTAATATTATAGCTTGGACTGAAAAAAGAAGGTCAGAAAGAATAAAAAACATTATATGAAAGGTAGGTGACACAGTGGCTCAGTGTTTAGCTCTGTCGCATGTCTGTGTGGAGTTTGCATGTTCTCCCCGTGTTCGAGTGTGTTCGGGTGCTCCGATTTCCCCCAAAAACATGTGCTAAAGGTGAATTGGATGATCTAAATTGGCTGTAGTGTATGAATGTGTGTCCCAGTACTGGGTCGTAGCTGGAAGGGCATCCGCTGTGTAAAACATGTTGGAACAATTGGCGGTTCATTCTGCTGTGGCGACCCCTGAAATAGAGACTAAGCTGAAGGAAAATGAATGAATAAATGAAGGGTATTTTTTAAAGCTTGCTCAAATTTGACTCAAATTTTGTAACAATTCTGAATGTTGACTAGATTTAAAAATAACCTCTCATTTATTAATTCATTTTTCTTATATATATATATATATATATATATATATATATATATATATATATATATATATATATATTTTTTTTTTTTTTTTTTTAATCAAAGAAACAGTGAAAATTGAGAGTTGCTACATTCGATCTGTTCCTATAGGTGAGCCTCCCTGTCTGTGATAAAATATCTGTGCACTTTCACCCAGAAGATTTCAGGATCAGTCCAGGAAAAGAGGTAAAAAGGAGAAAGTTCTCATGAGGCAAGTGAAGATCACTTAAAAGCGCCCTCATGGGTGATAATATCAGGCGACCTGCATTTGATGTTGCTGTATATGAAGAGAAATGACTCCAATATGAAACATGGTTGTGTAAACATCTACCTGTTCAGTTGACAGAGTGGGACGTGACTCTAATAAGTCATTTCTCATTTGTCTTTGATTGAAATAAATGTCAGATGCCTATATGATCACAAAGACAAATGCTTTATCAGGGCTTGCAAAAATGAACCACGGTTTTATTGTAGTAAAAGTGTAATAACCATGTGTTTTGGTCTTGATTACTGTTAGTAAAATAACAGTTTTTCTACAGTTATCATGAATAAACTAGGGGTAGTTTAGCGAAACCGTGATTCATTTATGTTTCTTTTTTTAACACAAAAGAAGATATTTTGAAAAATGCTTGAGACCAATAGCCATTAAATTCTATAGTGTTGTTTTTCTCATTATGGATGTCAATCATTCATTCATTCATTCATTTTCTTTTCGGCTTAGACCTTTTATTAATCTGGGGTTGCCACAGCGAAATGAACCGCCAACTTATCCAGCATATGTTTTACGCAGTGGATGCTCTTACAGCTGCAACCCACTGGGAAACACCCAGACACTCTTAAATTCACACACATACACTACGGTCAGTTTAGTTTATCCAATTTATCTATAGTGCATGCGTTTAGACTTGTGGGTGAAACCGGAGCACCCATAGGAAACCCACGCCAACACAGGGAGAACATGCAAACTCCACATAGAAATGCCAACTGACCCAGCTGGGACTCAAACCAGCGACCTTCTTGCTGTGAGGTGAAAAATACTAAACGTCCCTGCAAAATTGCATAGCAAAACTTGAACAATATTAAATGTGCCATTTGGAAAATATTCCTTGCTAAGTGTGTGTGCTGAAGTCGAGCAGCTGTCAGGGGAGAGAGGGATGTTACACAACATGCTTTTTTTTTTGGTATGATTTTGATATGATATTGAGGGTAGTTAAGCACAAGATAATTATTGGCCTGATTTTATATGAAGACAAACATGATCAGAAACAACATGGCAAATGAATGTGTGAGGTAATTACCTTTATCTAAATAAAATGTAATAATTAAAAAACCTAGACACTGACTAGTCTTCTGCTAAGGTTAGCAATAGGCAGTACCTAAACTTCCATAAAAATGAAGCGCAGGTAGAGTAAAAGTATCTGTTGTTATTATTACTCAAAGTATGAGTTAATAGTAGCCCTTTCAGAAGTACTCAAGAGTAGTGAGTAGTGTGTATTATTTTGGGAAAAGCTGATGCGTTTACATGTAATTTGTGCACGTGTGTGTGTGTAAACATTCTGTAGTGCATCTAGTTATTGCCTAGCAGGCACACAATGTCATAAGATGCTAATATTAGGTTAGATTTAGGTTGTGATGTCAGGTGACCAAAATTCAATGTCTAGTCAGCGTCTAATGACAACGTTATTTTGATCTCCAATAATGACGTCAAATGACGTTGATATTTGGTTGATTTTAGGTTGTGTTAGAAAATGACCAAAATCCAACGTCGAGCCAACAGACGAAATTACTGACATTTATTCGTCAGGTATGGCAACCAAAATCCAACATCTGACAGAAATCATAGTGGTAACGTTCACACAACGTCAAGCTGTAACATCATCAGATGTTGATATTTGGTTGGTTTTAGGTTGGACGTTGAACATTGATGTTAGCCAGACGTGGAGTTCTGATGTCAACCCGATTTTCATTTGCAAACAAAATGCAATGTCCTCATGACATTGGGGTACAACATCAATGTAACGTTTTGTTGACGTCTTGTGCCTGCTGGATGTTTAAGGCCATTTCGTCATCATACAGTAAACATCCGTCATCTTCTCATCAGTGACGTGCATCTAAACAGTCTCTGGGTCAATGCGTGTAAAGATTTGGGACATCTTCTTAGACACTTTTAATGCTTCCAAACAGTTTGCAGCAATTATAAATCGCCCATGTCTTGAGGTAGTTCATTATGAGGTGATTTACCTACAGTGTGCGATTTGATTGGACAGAAATCACAGGACTGATTTTTCTAATCCCCATAGACATGAAAAAATAAAGTAGTAACTGCAGGTTGAAGGAGTAAAAGTACCAATTCTGCAATAAATATGTACTCAAGGCCAAGGCAAAGTAAAAGTACACTTTTTTTACAACTACACTACACAACTACAGTAATTACAGTAATTTGAGTATTTGAAATTAGTTACTTTACACCACTGGCGCCACCAACACTGATCATGCACACCCCTAAGCACTGCTTGTGCCTGTGATTATCAATGAATGGACGAACTAAAATGACACTACAAACCCTTATATCTCCTCCTCGTGATTTGCGAACCATGTCTATTTGAGTCCTGGAAACACAGCAGATGGTCTTCATCCCCCCGCAGTCGCACAAACTCTTCCAGAGCTTCGCTTTAACCAGGCCTAATGCATAGGCGGCAGTTGCCCACCCCGAGGCCTGCTAACACGTGCTTTTTAGCATTTACACACTCTTTTAAACGTGAGCCGAGTGCTCATTTGACTGACGGAGGAAGCGTTTCATGCTAATCTCCGGGCTTCCCCGCACTGTTTTGTATTACAGCAGCACTGATTGAGACTCTGTGTAAGTGCCTCAGCTCCGTCAAGCCAAATAAACGCCCTCGCCGTCCACTTTCATCCACATCCAGAGTGATTATTCACTTCATTAGCGGTTGACGCTCGTAAACCAACAGCCTGCTAATAGATGGCCCTCTTTAGTAGAAACTAAACTTGGAGTTGTCCAAGCAGAAAGCTAGCTCTGCTTTGGTGCCATGGATAAAAACTCATAATAACGTTTGTTAAAAAAATGTCATCATCAATGAGATGATTTTGATGGCAGCCATGGATGGTATTGTTGGGGTCAGCATTGTCTGTTTGCATCTGAACTGTTTGTAGGATGACTTGAGCCTTTATGTTAGATATTGATTGGCTGATCAAGCAGGATCCTTCTCTACTATATCTAATCGTGCAATATAGGAAGAGCTTGGATTATAGACTTTTCCGTAGGCTTTTGTTTACGGCTGGAAGTACGCTAAGCATCTTGTTTGGACAGCAACATTGGTTGGGTAGCTGACTTCTAAAAAAGTCTGACATTCTGAAAACGTAGCCCTATATACATTTCTGGAGAGTGCAAATTGTGTAGCCAGAGGTACGTATGGCTGCATTACATCTTTAAAATGAATGCTATGCAGCAATAGTGCTTACCAGCTGACCACTTACCTTCAAATAGATGGCTTTCCCGCTGTTACCAGTTTGTCCAGTAACGTCAGTGGACTTGAGATGTAGAGAGGAGCTGACCACAGGGTTCGAGTCCAGTGAAAAATGGTTCTAGAAAGAGGGTAAGACAAAAACAGAAGCCAAAAAGTTCAATAAACAAGTGAATAACAGGGTGGAAATGTGGTAAGATCTGAAAACATGGTAAAAAAAAGGCAGAGGGCTTTTCTTTTTCTGGATTGCTTTTTAAAATTGTCGGTTGGATTTAGGGAAGTGGGTGGGCGCTGGTCAATCGGTGCTTTTGAAAACACTATTGGTTAGGTTTAGGGAAGGAGAGGGGGCTAGTCGATCGGTCAGCCAGTCAGTCAACAGCATCCCCTGGTGGATTTACGCAAGAACAGGCGCGAATGGAGATCTGAAAAAGCATACACAGCGGCCTCTGGTGAATTCCCGCCAACGAAAACTGCAAAAAAAAGTACCTCCTGGTATGTATTTGGTGCTCTCCAGAAATGTATATAGGGGTATGTTTTCAGAATGAGCCTGGGTTGAATTTGTTTATTTATTTATTCATTGTCATTATTTAAAGTTTAATGTACAAACAAAGTATTTACAAATATGTGTGCAAGGCTAAATATGTGTGCAAGGCTGCTTCAGGGGTTAGATACACAGTAGTGACGCGATCAGGATCACTAATATAGAAATAAAACCCATTATTTGACACAAATGTGTTAAAGTCTCTGCTCAGGTTGTGTTCAATGCTGTCACCATGGTGCTGTCATGTCCAGTTGTTGTTTTTGTCGCGGTTTCAGTTTCAGTTAGTTCTAGTTTTTTTGTTTTTTTTTAATTCTCGTTTTAATTTTTATTTCAGATAATAAAAAGGATTTTTCAATTCTAGTTTTCGTTTTTTCATTCATTTTCGTTAACTATAATAACCTTGGAGTGTTGACAGTAAAAAACGTGTAGGGTAAGAGGAGATTTTCCACTAGTTAATCAATCATAGATGTTTGGATATACAAAAAAAAGTGTAAAAGGATGATAATGAATAAAAAATGAATGTCACCAAATATACCTGGCCATAAATATACCTGGGCTGCATTTCCCAAACAACGACATTAGTTGCGGCTGAACTATCATAGTACGATACATCATCTGGGAAAAGAACAATGTAGTGATGAGTGTTTCCCAAAACCTGTAGTTTCTCTGTCGCAGATCCATCGTTTGAACCACACTAGTTATAACGTAAAACACCCATAATGATGCTCTAAACGGGATGGAGGAACAACTTCTTTAGAGAACAACCCCATAATTTTTTTGTGCAAATATATTGTTTAACACACACATGCATAAAAAAAAATCCAGTATTAGTTTTGCTAAAAACATGCACTCATTTTCCATATTAATTGAAATATATGTAAACGGCACATATAGGGCCAATGTTTCCTTTCAAATATTATTGAGAACATTACATATTCTATTCTAAAACCTAAAATCACTTACAAAAACTAACACGTATTCTAATATAAATCATATAAATAAATAAATAATGAGGCCATGTATTAAGAAATTAATTTTATATTAGGAAATGAAAAATCCTACTTTTAATAATAATATTAATGATGATGATGATGATGATGATGATTATGAAGTAGGATATTGTTTATTTATTTTTATATTTTAAAAAGTCTACTTTTACAATTTGACACATGCAAACCACAGCAGAAAGTTCTTACCAACAGCCCATATCATAAAGGCCTACAGTACTGATACATTTCTTAATAAATGACCTACTATAAATTAAAAGCATAAACGTATGCTATGTATTTTTGTTTTCGCAAGCTTTGGAGACGTAACGTAAATTCCACTTTTAAATAATAGGTCACCTATAGCTTTTGCCATGAGCCACAGCTGAGTTCAAAGTGTGGTTTATTTATAAACTAATTTCGAGAGGATCACGTGCTTATGATCACCACTGCTGGCTCCTCATTAGCTCCATAATCTGACCCATTAAATGATTACGGAAGCATTATAAATAACCAGAGTTTTTCACTCCAGCTATCTTCGTCTTGAAGCTTGCTTCCTGCTACAAAACGCTCCAGCATCACACCATTTAACAAATCGAGAAGGAAAAACAAACAAACAAACAAACAAACAAACAAACAACAACTGCAGCCAGAGCCCCGCTCTCCCTGAGAATTCAGCCGCAGCCTCGCCTGCTATCCAGCCTGGATTCCCGCAAAACGTCGTCCCACAAGCTCTTCCACTTCTACTTCAAACTGCTTCACACAACCGCAGTCTGCAAACTACAACTAAACTCAAGACGTCGGCGATCCAAGCCATGTAATAAAGCCGAACTCTCACTGCTCTCCTAGCAGTGCACCCTAGGTAACGTGTTTATAGCACGCTTCAAGAGGAAGCCTCGAGAAAATAACTTCTCTCCAACAAAGACTAAACCTTTTATAAATATTTTGATAACAAGACTTGTGTGACTAGAAAGATTTAAAACCAAAAACTCACCCTTCAAGCCTCCCGCCCGTCCACAGATCCATAAGTATTTGACTGCAAGGATCCAGACACCATAATCCGTAAACATTAGTCCGCGACATATTCATACGTCGATAAACATCGCTGTTATCATCCAGTCTAGTCACCGGTGTGCAGTAGCGTCTTTCACACAAACACTAGTATTTGGTAAACAAAATGGCCGCCGATCTTTGATTGACACTCCATTGAGCCAATAGCGGAAAGCAGAGGCGTCACTATCCAATGAGCTCTAAAACTCGATACGGCTCCGCCCTCTCTCGATAAATTATGAATGAACTCGGCTGTAAAAGACTTCGTGAATTAATTGGGCCAGATATGCTTGCGAATTTAATCCTGTAAACATCCCTAACATGTTATTAAACATGGATTAAAGTAAAGCCCATAACAATCATTCCATTAACACAGTTTTTACTAAGTGGTGACTTTTTAAAGTTCATAGTTTGATGTTGGCATTTGATATATTTAATAAAAAAAATAAATAAATAAAAATAAAAATAAATAAATAAATAAATAAAATGAAATAAAAATAAATAAATAATTAAAAACTAAATAAATTTTAAAAAATAAAATAAAAAAAAACCTCTGCCACATTTGATAGTCATTTAACTGCTGAGATTATTACCCAACCAGCGAGATACATTCACCACATCGAGCACAGAAGTCCAATCGTAATACGCCAGTGACGCATATGTCCATACACAAGTGTCATATTTAACCTTATATTGGCACATCGGTTGGAGGTGAAAATGGCAAAGAAACAAACTTCCCACTTGACTGCTATGAAAAGGCGTTAGATACATTCGCATTCTAAACAAATTCTATATCACTAAGGTTAAACTCCACTCCACCACTCAGTCTTCAAGAGGTACTTCCAGGACCACCAGACAAGCACACCCCAAATCCTCAGCTTTGCTTCCATCTGCCATCCTGTGGGGGACAAATGCCCACTCCTACCATCCTCGCACACGGCGACAATGAAACTCACAGTTGCCCATACCCTTATTAAGACGCCTCGCATGGATATCAGCTAAAACTGTATATTATCAGCTAAAACTGTATATTATGTCTGCTCTACATGTACCATGTTGTAAGATTTAATTTCTGATTCTCTCTCATTTCTCATTCTAGAGATCATGACTAGAAGCTGATCTTCATCCAACCCATTTCATTCCACATCCATTCCAAATACAATCACACTCTACACAAAGTATACATTTCCACTCATACAGCCCACATCCACGATGCAACAGTAGAGAAGCTACGCCGAGCTTTATTTCCCCTCTACACCACCGCCGCAGCAGTGACGCTCTGCTGAGCTCACATACGCTTCCATTTAACATACCACTACTGACACACTCACGTGCACTCCTACTGCAGTTTAAAAGCCTCCGTGGGAGCATATTTAACCGTTATTATCGACTAGCCCCCATTACACGTAACATCCTCTCCAAAGGTATACACTTATTATGCTAAGGCTTCAGTCTTTTCACACAGCTTGCACCCACGACGCATGTTCACTCTAGCCTTTTACGGCATCTTGGATGCTCAAATTCATAACCATTCCATCCACTTCCCCATCTCTGATTTAACTTTGCTTAATGGGGGAGAAGATGGTTTCTTTATCCTGCAGAGCAAACAGATCAAATCCACAATGGCCACTCATTTACATTTTGATCCCGTTTCAAATCCTTCCAGCATTCCTACAGCTGAGGAGATCCCAAGACCCCAACCCCTCCTCTCCACTTTACTGATGACACTAACCATCCAGTAACCCTCTATTCTGGTTCCAAAAACACCTCAAAGTAATACTACACCTATTAGGCTTCCCATTCATTCTCCAGCCATTCCGGCTCTCGGCCGCTGGTCCTCGGATGCTTTTAATTCCTACATCTGATTCAGCCGATTCTATCTCAAAGAACCATCTTGAATACAAGGACAGAAATATAACTCTGCCTCCTCCCAAACTCCCCCCCCCCCCCCCCCAGCCCCCCGCCCCCAACCGCTCTCATTTCAGTAAATAATCTCCCCTTAGCTCTCCCTGGAGTGCCCGAACCCCTACCCCAACAAGAGGAACACGTTTTCCCCAGGCCACCAGTATAAAAATCTTCTGTCTTCCACTTCCTTCCTCCTTTCTTTCCTTCAAGCATCGAAGGCTTCCGCTCTTTCCTCCATCCCCTTCCTCTTAACCCCCCCCCCCCCCCCCCCCCAACATCTTTACTCCCTACCTCCCTCCGCTACCTTTTTCTTTTTCAGCGTCGAGTTGCTCCGCTACTATCTCTTCCTTCTAGCGTTGAGTTCTTCCGCTACTCTCATCTCTTTAGCCTAAGTAACACCATCCAAGGCCTGACTCCCCCGGAGTCAATCAATTACCCCCCACTTCAATTGACATCTTTCTGGTTTTCTAGCGTTGAGTTCCTCCGCACTTCCTGTTCTATTTTCTATAGCGTCGAGTTCCTCCGCACCTCCTTCTCTTCCATCAAGCGTCGAATGCTTCTGCTCTTTCCTCCATCCCCTCCCTCTTCCACCCCCCCAACATCTTTTACTCCCTAACCCCTTTCCAGCGTCAAGTTTCTCCGCATCTCCTGTTCTATATTCCCTAGCGTTGAGTTCCTCCGCATCTCCTTCCCTTCCTTCTAGCGTTGAATGCTTCCGCTCTTTCCTCAACCCCCCCCCTTACTACAACTCCTCTCCTCTACCCACCTCTAACTCCCAAAACCCCCTTCCAGCGTTGAGTTCCTCCGCTACTTTCTTTCTTCAGCGTCGCGTTTCTCCGCTACTTTACTCTTTTCAGCATTGAGTTCCTCTGCTACTCTTTCTATATTCACAAATAGCATCACTCACCAACCCTGACTCCCAAGGAGTCTCCAACCCTCCCCAGACTCCTGGGGTAGTTCAATCCTACAGCTCTAACTCCCACGGAGTCATCCCCAGAGCTCTAAGTCTCAGACGATACTCCGCCCCTACGCCCAGTAGATTTCTTTTCTTTACCTTTCCAGCGTCGAGTTCCTCCGCATCCCCTTCACTTCCTTCCAGCGTTGAATGCTTCCACTCTTTTCTCCACCCTCTCTACAACCCCTCTCCCCTTCCCACTCCCTACCCCTTTCTCAGCGTTGAGATCCTCCGCTTCTTTTCTTCTTTCAGCGTCTAGTTACTTCGCTACTTTCCTATTTCTAGCATCACTACAACTTCGCTCCCGCAGGAACCTATCTCCCTTCAATTCATATCCAACAGCCGGATATGGCAATGACCTCTCGCCATTTGGGGGGCACTTCAATACGCAGCTGCTGTCCCGAGCTTTAAAGCTTTTTTTGGGGAGTCCTCGAGACCTACCTGAGCTCGAACTCCGCTCTCACCCTTCTAATGGGAGGGAGCCCCGGGCTCGAGGATATTACGAGCTCAGGGTTCTCTCCCGGGACAGCATGCCAAATACGCTTTATTGATTATCAGCTAAGTGTGAATTCTTGAAGTGTGGTTTATTTATAAACTAATTTCGAGAGGATCACATGCTTATGATCAACACGGCTGGCTCCTCATTAGCTCCGTAATCTGACCCATTAGATGATTACGGAAGCATTATAAATAACCAGAGTTTTCACTCCAGCTATCTTCGTCTTGAAGCTTACCCCCCTTCCACCCCTACTTCCTCCCTCTTTTTTCGATAGGGCGACACGGTGGCCCAGTGGCTAGCACTGTTGCCTCACAGCAAGAACACCGCTGGTCCAACCTCCTATCGGGCTGGTTGGTGTTTCTGTGCGGAGTTTACATGTTCTCCCCGTGTTCGCGTGGGTTTCCCCCGGGTCCCCCGGTTTCCTCCCACCGTCCAAAAACATAAACTATAGCCAATCGACTATAATTATCTAGAAATTATCTAGACTAGAAATTATCACCGAAAACTACACTAGTTTACACTTCTCACACGGCGACAAGCAGGGGAGTCCTCGAGACCTACCTGAGCTCGAACTCCACTCTCGCCCTTCTAACGGGAGGGAGCCCCGGGCTCGAGGATATTACGAGTTCAGGGCTCTCTCCCAGGACAGCATGCCAAATACGCTTTATTGATTATCAGCTAAGTGTGAACTCTCGAAATGACATCATTGTTTTCAAAGTGCACTGCGAAGGGAGTGCAATTGTAAACATGAAGATCGCTAAAACTGAACTGTAAAAATACTTTGAAAGCAAATTACACCTAAGAGAGATGACTTTAATGCTTTTTTTTTAAATAATTCCAAGTTTAAATGTTAGAATGTTCTAAATGAATAGGGCATAGGGGGGATAAGTGGGAATAGTACACAACCAGGAACTCTGCTTCTAGAGGTGTAGTTGCAAGTGTACAAGTTTGCGACGCAGTTTGCGAATGATCGTTGGAACGACGGATTTGGAAAACATCAAATCAACAAACTATGTTTGTAATGACGGAACTTGCAACCTTAGTTGGCTAAAGATGATTTTTGGAAACGCACCCCTGGACGGCCCGCCCAAATAAAGTCTATGTGTGGGAAGCACTGCTGATACCTTCATAGTTGCTTCAAGTACATTTCTGGTCTTATGGTACACATCTGTGTCCTTTTTTGGCTTTAAATCCTCTATGTACAGTATGTGCCCACATACATTTGTCCTTGAACACATTCCCAGATGAGTTTTAACGTATTTGACTTAAAAGGTTAACTGAAGAAGGTGAGACCTCAGTCATTTCCTCAGGCTAACATCAGCCTCATTGCCGCGCTAATGTCTTTGTCCTCTCTATTCTGCTTTAACACTGTAAATTACATCCCAGAAGAGGCATTGTATACGCTTCTTCAGTTTTTGTTCTTATTATGGTATTCTTCAAGGCCAGGAGCAAGCAGCAGCCAGGGAGGCTTTCTTAATCTACCACTTAATATGTAAAGGAGCTCTCCTTTTCATTGGTGTCCCAGTCATTGCACTGAGACTGTAGATTTGCCTATTGAATTTAATTTTGCAGGGGTTTCCAGCAAATCCTTTTCACAAACACGATGCGAACGGTAATGGAGCAGGGCATTCAAATGTGTCTTCCTACTGTACCGGGACTGTCTTACATTTTAATACAGCTACTGTAAAGCATGCACTCCGGGGGAATTATATAACCTCTGCAAGGTCAGGTCTCTCCTTTTATCACAAAGAGGCATTTGAAGGTGCACGGTGTAAAATATAATCCTAAAATATTAAAGGTTTGTGAAGCAGATGCTCATTTTATCTCCATTAAGTTGCATTATTGTATTGAATGCGTTGTGTTTTATCTTTTATTCAGTGTTTGACTTGGAGTGCTTTCATGTCCTGTAGTATTTACTGTAGTGAATGACATGATCATATGAGACATCATGCATATTATATATGCATATATCCTCCTAGGGTTCAGACGGAGCAGATGGGACACTAATTATTGATGAGTGGCATTTACTAGCATGACTTAAATGTATAATGTGGGTGGTATTGTGATTTTTAAAGAGTGCAAATTGTTATATTTGTTTTAATGTGCGGCACAGTGGCTCAGTGGTTAGCACTGTCGCCTCACAGCAAGAAGGTCGATGGGCTGAGTCCCGGCTGGCTCAGATGGCATTTCTGTGTGGAGTTTGCATGTTCTCCCCGTGATGGTGTGATTTTCCTCCGGGTGCTCCGGTTTCCCCCACAGTCCAAAGACAAGCGGTATAGGTGAATAGGATGAACAAAATTAGCCCTAGTGTGTGAATGCGAGAGTGTATGGGTGTTTCCCAGTACTGGGTTGCAGCTGGAAGGTTATCCACTGTGTAAAATGTGTGCCGGAATCTGCGGTTCATTCTGCGGTGGTGATTCCTGATAAATGAGGGACTAAGCTGAAGGATAATGAATGAATACATGTTTGTTTTATTGATGTAGACGCTGCATTTTGCCTCTAGGGTTTGTTGGACTGTTTTTTTTTTACATGCAGCAGGTGTATTGATGCTTACTGGGAAGTGATTGAACAATATCATTTGAGCTTTGTGTTTAATATACAGCTGTGAAAAAATTAAGAGACCATTTGGAAATGCTCAGTTTCTCTAGATTTCTTGAGTTAGTTTGGAGTTAAATTTGACGTTTTTTATATTAGCATTTCTTCCAAATTAAATTGCTGTATAAATGTAAAAATATTGCCACATTAGGCAATTTCTTTTTACAAATGTGAAGATTTGGGTTATTCCACCAAATATTGATTTCTCAACTCTTCTGAAGTTAAAACAATGAATGTAAACTCGTCTGAATGTATTTTAGTATTTTTAGAATGACAACAGTTTTGTATTTGTGGAAAAAATTTCGACAAACTGTAAAAAATTCTGGTTGCCTCAAATTTTTAAGCTGAATCAAATTAACCTTATGAGTCCTCTGAACTTATATTATGTTAAACTGACTTGAAACAGCTTGCGTAACTTATAAAATTAAGTTAGAACATAATTAACGTAGTTTAATAAGTTATAATGAACTAAAAACATTTGTTGTCTCGAACAGTTGATCAAAGTTTTACAGTGACAAGTTTTTACAGTGCAGTAGTTTACAGAATAAAACAGAAATTATATTTTACTCAAACATAACACACTGTAAAAAAATTCTTGCTGCCATAATGTTTTTAGTTAAATAGTCAAATTAATTTTTGTATTTAAATTATTTATATTTACTCATTTATTGGAAGTTCCTTTTTTAACGTATTTTTAATCCAATGGCAATTTTCAGATGTTACAGTGTTTAATATTTACATTTTATTTCAAAGCTAGTATTGAAGTATTGAAGCCAGATGTATAATAAACTGCTTTTCATGTACATTATTTTACTTTAAAATGAATTTCATGTTTGCTGACACAATGGCACTGCCGCCTCACAGCAAGAAGGTCACTGGTTTGAGTCCCGGCTGTGTATTACTATATACATCGTAGGGCAAAAACTAAGCTCCTGAACAAGCTTGAACAGCAGGTTTTTCCTGAATGAGCTTATTTAAGACAATATAAATTCTAAACTGTTAATGCTTGCCTCTTAACATGCTCACTGTTGATCTGCTCCTTCAAAATGTCATCTGATAACCACCGTTGTGGAGATTGAAATGCAAACATCTTAATCAAATCCACAAAATTAAGTGAATTTTCTTAAAATAAACGGGAAGCCATCTTTCGTCAATTTTAATAGCTTACTTGGTTTCTCAAATTAAGCCTAATAATTGCTTAAAATAATAAGTGAATTAAATTTTTTTATTTTATTACCGAAATCTTCTCAATATTTTATGATAAATCCAGAATAAACATTTTTTAAAAGACAATATGCACATTATTTTTAATGACCACATCAATTTTTTTAATGAAAATTACAAGCCTCAAGATTCATTTTTACAGTGTGGGTCAGTTGGTATTTCTGTGTGGAGTTTGCATGTTCTCCCCTTGTAGGTGAATTGAATAAACTAAATTGGCCATAGAGTATGATTGTGTGTGAATGAGTGTGTATGGATGTTTTTGCTGCTGAAAGGGCATCCGCTGTGTAAAACATATGCTGAATAAGTTGGCGGTTCATGCCGCTGTGGCGACCCCAGATTAATAAATGGACTAAGTCGGAAGAAAATGAATGAATGGATGAATTTCATGTTTAATTGAATGCATTATTCGCCATTTTTGTGAAATATACTAGCAATTTCTGATTAAAAATTGATTTGACCTCATTAAAGTCTTTGATTTGATGGTCCTGGATGTATATTTCAATGCTAATTGTGTCCTTTTTAAGCCATTTTTGTCTTCAGACTGATTTACAAAGAATTAATTGTTTTGAAAAAATAAGAAGAAAGCTAATGTTAACCCAAATATGAATATCCTGTCATCATTTATTGGCCTTCATGTTTAAAACCTGCATCGTTTGTTCTTTTGGTTTTTGTTCACCTCCACTGAAAGTAATTAATGTTGGTTTTTAACATCGCAACAGTCCCTGTGCAAATTTATACATTATTCCTAAAATCTTATCACATAATAGAGAAGACACATGTCAGGAATTCCCAGGAAGGGTTTTACTATAACCTGTGCTACACTATATAAGTTGGAACAATTGATTCTTGCTTCCTGACACCATTGTTGTTTCATCGTCTTATGTCAAATCAATCAGGCCAAACTCCTGTTAAAACTGGCTCTGTTTACAGCTGGTATTAAGATGAGTTTTGGTTGATTGGATTACGAGTAGACGAAGGAGACACACAATCCCATGGTGATTTAATCTGTCGCTTTCATCCACGTTTAACCATTTTTCAGATTTCTTTTCTTTTATGAGAGAAGGATACTGTAAATGTGTTTATCGGCTTTTTCTGGTTTTCTATCTAATATTGGAAAATAGCCTTTCACATTTGTGTTCAGTGGAAATATTTGGACAGATTTGTAACCACAAAACCTGTCTTACTGTACAGCGAGGAAAATAATTATTGAATATGTCATGTTTTTTTCCTGGGAATAATGTTTCTAAAGGAGCTGTTGACATGGAATTAAACCAGATTTTGGTAAAAATACAAACAATACAAACATAAATATAAAACAAAATGAAAATGAGTTCTGTGTAATTACTGAACTACTGAAATGTATTTAATATTTAAATAAAAGGCTTTTTGTCGGCAGCTTAAAGACACCTTTCACATGGGGAAGGAAGTCACTTGAATTGCTCAGGTGTGATTGTTCACAAACTTCAACAGACTGTTAAAATCTTGATGGTTCTGTGGGTCTCGTCTATCAAATCTGAGCTTTATTTTGTATTTTCTATTGGATTCAAGTCATGTGATTGGCTGGGTCATTCTACATTTGAGAGTTTGCTTGGCCGTGTTTTGGATCATTGTCTTGTTGAAATGTCCATTCTGGTTTCATCTTCATCCTCCTGTTAACATAGATGTTGGACCAAAATACATTGTATGGGTAACGATGATAGATTTTGTTAATGCCAAAATCATTAGATTAATAAGTAAACATCATGTTCCATGAAGACATATAGCTGATGTGTGGTGAGCGCACTGGTGCCTTTGTCCTGTGGCTGCCGTCGCATCATCCAAATGGATGCTGCACACTGGCAGTAGTGTGGCGAGGCCCCCCTCATGATTGTGAAGCATTTGGGTGTATGGACATACATGATAAATGCGCTATATAAATACACATTACATTACATTACAAGACATTTTGCAAATTTCCTACTGTAAATAAATCAAAACTCAAATTTTGATCAGTAACTTGAGGTGTTTTTCTCAATATTTATTTTTTTAACCCTCGGATTCAAGATATTAAAATAGTTTTATCTTTGCTAAATATTGTCATATCCTAACAAACCATACATCAACAGAAAGCTTATTTATTCATAAAACTCAGTTTTTGATTTGTAACTTGAGTTGATTTTGTCAATATTTAGATTTTCTTAACCCTCAGATTCCACATATTCAAATAGTTTTATCTTGGCTAAATATTGTCCTATCCTAACAAACCAACACAATCTCACGGCAATTCGTAACTTTTCAATTTAGTGGCTAATTCGTATGAATTCGTATAATCTAATTCATACATTTTAGTACGATTTGCTCATCCCCAATGACGGTTGGGTTTAGGGGTGGGGTTAGGTGCCACGCCTCCTTTTAAAAATCGTACAATTTCGTACGACTGAACTTGTATGAATTCGTACGAATTAGCCACTAAACTGACAAACCGTAAAATACTTACGTTTTCTCGTGAGATCAGGCTGAACAAACCACACATCAACGGAAAGCTTATTTATATATACAACTTAGTTTTAGATTAGTAACTTGAGGTGATTTTGTCAATATTTAGGTTTTTTAACCCTTAGATTCCAGATATTCAAATAGTTTTACCTCGACTAAATATTGAAATATTCTAACAAACCACACATCAACGGAAAGCTTATTTATTCTTTAATCTCAATTTTTTACTCTTACGTATGACCAGGGTCCAGGTCCAGGGTCACATTTATGCTTAAGTTGACTGTAAATAACAACAATTAAGTTGTAAATAAAACAGTGATTATTGGAATGACATTTACAAGAAATTATATTCCTGTGTGTATTTTGATTAACACCACTGTATTTTTACAAACAGTCATAAAACCTTCAGGATATCCATAAAAAAGACAGAATTGAAACAATGATTAAACTACATCTTTACATGTTGTCTTTCTTTTCACTGCATTTGTGATCAAACTTAAAGCATCTTTCTCTGTTTCTCTTGTGCTTCAATCTCAGGGTCTTCCCCAAACACGACAAAGACAAATACGGCCCTGCAGTGTAAGTCTTTTATTTGACAATTCTTTGCATTTTTTTTCAATCTGTCATTTTTATGTCAAATAAAACCGACACTCTTCTATCTGTCACTTCCTCAGTTATTATCCCAAGTTCAACGCATATATCCCCAACCCAGAGAAAGTCTCTGTGCTGGATGAATCTGAGGGATCGGGCCACGGCAAACCATCCCTGCGCAGAATCAAGGGCCGAATCCACCGCAGCAAGAGCCTGGACAGCATCGACCTGCTGGACTCCAACGTGAGTTAAAGACTGCATCCACTGCAGTAATGTGTGTGTGGGTGGGATGATGGGGGTGGGGAATATGTGTGTGTGTGTGTGTGTGTGTGTGTGTGGTGTGTTTGTGTTTATTCAGATGAGATTGAGCCCCTAGATATGTTGTGTGTCAGCGATTCGTGGGCATATATACAGTATATACAGTATGTGTGTGTTTGAAAAGCGACTCCATAACTATGTGTGTGTGCGTGAACGTGTGCATGTTTGTTTATGAAAATGCACATGTACCAGTATGTCTGCATTGGAGCTCCAGGGAATTTCTGCAAGAGCAAACATGATGTGAACAATTGTATAAGTCTACTTCGTAATTATTGCATATTTTATAAACACACACAGATAGGTGTCAATTCAGAAGCATGCATAAACGCAAAACAGGATGAGGGAAGGAGATCATTTAAAGGGACAGTTCACTCAAAAATTAAAAGGGCCAGTTCAACCACAAATGCTCTTGTTGGTTTAAACCATAAAATAAAGGCTCATTAAAAATATGTGCTTCAGTGTACAATTTAGTGCTTTAATATATGTTTAACTGCAGTTTCTAGGTAAAATGAACTCTACTTTTGTTCCTTTTACATTATTATCAACAAATATTGGATTATTTTTGTGCAGTTCTTTGCACAACACCTAATAAATACCACAACTAGGCATGTGCCGGTATCACATTTTCATGCTGCGATTAATTGATTGAGCTTTTATCACGGTATACGGTATTATCACGATATTGTAATTTTACTAGAGAAACAGGTAAAAAAACACAAAAAACTTCAGTTTCATCAACTTAGTAACTTTAATAACTTTTTAATTAACTAAAAGTACTTTAAACATTTAAATACAAATAAATATAAATAAAACAATACACAATATAAAAGTAAACTTGAGCAATTATATCAAAGTGAATGTGCAAAGAGAAACCGTCTCATGTATCTCCATATGGACACAATGGTCAGTTTGCTCAGTAGCTCACCTTGTACAGTGTTGTGATGTAGATTGCAAGCAAAGTAATATCAAGGTAAAATTTGAGGTTGTGTACAAGAAGAACATGTATCTGAAACAAAATTTACCACAAGTAACACATTTCAGATTCACAAAAATGTAGACAGCGCCCTCTAGTGAATAAACAAAATTTGCAGTTTGCAATGTAGACTTACACACATATTTCCGATGATCTTGGGCTGTAAATAAAGATATTTTCATTTTAAAGTCTACGATTTTCCTTACAAATTCTGAGCCTCTATTGATTTGTGAATATGGAAACACATGGGAGATTAAAGTATTTATTAAACGTATTTAACTATATTCAAATATATGTCTTATAAAGTCATAATGGTTCATCAAACAGTGTTTTTTTGCTAATTTCAGCCCAGCGCAGTTATCATTTTATCTTCATGCGCTACGTTGTTTAAATAGCAAATGCATTTGTGCTAATTTCTGCTTCTATAGTTGTGCTGGTCTGAAAAGCTATTTTGAAGCAACTGAAATAGACTACGCCATTGACCAGCTTAAAGCTAGTCAAAAGTCAATGGGACAGGGTTTTTTTGATTTTTGTTTGTTATTTAAATAGTGCACACAGTAAGTGATATGTCCAAATGACGTATGCGTTGATTTTACATTTTTAAATATGAAAATGTGAAGGTTTAAATGTAAAATGGTATTATTGTAATGGAATAAGTTTTCCAAACAATGACGTAACTCGCAACTGAACTACTATAGTACGATGCATCGTTTGGGAAAAGAACAATGTAGTGATGAGTGTTTCCCAAAACCGTAGTTTCTCTGTTGCAAATGCATCGTTTGAACCACTTTAGATGTGTGTAATGATGTTCTAAATGGGGTGGAGTAACTACTTCTTTAAATAAAAACCCATAGTTTTTTGTGCAAATTATATTGTTTTTCACGCACACGCATTTAAAAATAATCCAATATTAGTTTTGGTAAAAACATGCACTCGTTTTCCATATTAATTGAAATATATGTAAACAGCACATATAGGGCCAATGCTTCCTTTACAAATATTACTAAGAATATGCCATATTATTCTAAAACATAAAACCACTTAGCTAACTCGTATTTTACTCTCATATATAAAATGGTTGTAATTTACAGTAGGCTATTTAAAAAAATAATAATTTTGTCCGCGACAGTGGTTAGCGCGTCGACACTTCGCGACCCGAGTTTAATTCCCACCTCGCAGTCCTATGCGATCCTTCCCCTCTCTCCTGTAAGTACTCCATACTGTCCTAGGCATTAAGGGTGAAAATTGGTGAAAAAAGGTGAAAAAAATTGTCGTAATTGTTATGAGTATTATTTTTTTTTATTATTATTATTAAGTAGGATCTTGTTTATTTTTTATTTTATTTTATTTACTGTGAAAATCTACTTTTACAATTTGACACATTCAAACCACTGCAGAAATGTTCTAACCAACAGCCCATGTCATATAGGCCTACAGTACTGATACTTTTCTTACTATAAATTAAAACCATTAACGTACACTATATATTTTTGTTTTCACAAGCTTTGGAGACGTAACGTAAATTCCGCTTTTAAATAATAGGTCACCTATAGTTTTCGTCACGGCTGCGTTAAAAATGGCATAAATGTTTTCAAAGTGCACTTCGAAGGGAGCGCAATTGTCTATATAAAGATCGCTCAAACTGAACTGTAAAAACACTTTGAAACTAAAATACACCTAAGAGAGATTACTTTAATGATTTTTTCAATCATTCCAAGTTTAAATGTGGAACGTTCTAAACAAATAGGGCATAGGGGGGTAACTGAGAATAGAACACAACCAGGAAGTCTGCTTCTAACTACAGCTCTAGAGGTGTAGTTGCAAGTGTAAAAGTTTGCCATGCAGTTTGCGAATGTTCGTTGGAACGATGGATTTGGGAAACGCCAAATCAACGAACTATGTTTGTAACAACACAACTTGCGACCTTAGTTGGCTAAAAATGATTTTCGGAAACGCACCCCTGATCGATTTGACCTAGTGCATAAGCAGATCCGCAGTTCCTAAACACAGCCAAAAAGGACAAGCCATTCTCACAATGCGCCTGGTGCAACACAAAATAGCAAAAGTGGATTCGCACAGCCTAAGTGCACCTTTAGACCATGTGTTAGATTGCTAAAATAGAGCCCATAATATCAATGGATTGGGCTGATATGTTTGTATATGTATGAATCCTGCATATTTTATGTTCGTTCCTCATACAAAGCTATCATATTGCTTCAGAAGACCTGGATCCACTTCCACCGTATGAAAAATGCTCTGCTAAATGTTTGTGCTCCATGAAGCATTAATCAAATATAGCACTACGTAAGGAGAGTAAAATGAAGAAAGAGTTTACATCTTTTTGGGTGAACTATCCCTTGCATGCGGTACATTTAGCCTAACTCTCATCCAGCAAATCTGCAATGTAAAATTCTTTTTAAAATTACATTTGGCTCAATGAATGTTACATGAGGCTGTCATGTTCATACTGCGCTCCCTGTCTGAATGCCTCATAGAAACGACATGGGCTCATACTTAATGCAACACCCTTACTGAACGCGATTCCTGTACTGGGATACCCCGGAGTGGGTTTCCGTTTGCATAAAAAGCACCTGGGATTTCGAAGTACGCCAGGATGTTTCACAAATTGCTTCATTTCCTCTGAGGAAATGCACTCTCTAACATAATTACTATTCTAATGAGCTTTGAGTGGGACTAAATTCCACTCGCACTTTGAAATTATGGATGAAATGATGTCTTTCTGGTTGAACGTGCTTTTTTCTGAAGCTGTCAGACTTTTTCTTGTCTAATTCGTAATAAAAACGCTCCATGTAGATTCTGTTTGAATAGGCTTGTTTGTACTTGTAGTGCCAGACGCGTGGGAGTTTTTAAACAAAGATAATGATGAATATCTCAGGCTCTGAGACTTGTCAGAGTTACATAATGTTGCCAAGCAATGGCACCATCAATTAACTCAGACTGTGCATTGTGTTTTCACTGATGTCTTCATGCACTTTTACAATCAGGCCATAAGAGTTCATTCATTAATTATCCTTCAGCTTAGTCCCTTTATTCATCAGGGGTCACCACAGTGGAATGAACCGTCAACTTATCCAGCATATGTCTTACAGTACACAGCAAATTCCCTTCCAGCTGCAACCCAGTACTGAGAAACACCTATACAGTCTCTCATTCACACACATATGTAACCTCACTGGTCCTACACCACCCAACCCACTCTGAGCTGGGATCAAACCGGCGACTTTCCGCATGGGAGTCGGTTTCTCTACAAAGGAGGCTAAAGACCACGGCGTCTGTCGCTAGAGCACCTTTAGAGGTCAGAGCAGTGAGGTTTACCTCCTCAGCACTTCACTAGCTGGCCTCTGCTACACTTACTCACTCAAATCTCTCACTCCCATCTGGGTCACGGCACCAATGTAACCCTAACAGTCCTACACCACCCAACCCACTCTGAGCTGGGATCAAACTGCCAACTTTCCACATGAGGTTTACCTGCTCAGCACTTCACTAGCTGACCTCTGCTACACATACACTATGGCCAGTTTAGTTAAACCCATGTCAACATGAGGAGAACATGCAAAATCTACACATAAACGCCAACTGGCGGGACTTGAATTGGCGATCTTCTTGCTGTAAGGCGACAGTGCTAACCACTGAGCCACTGTACCGCTCTCTATAAGAGTTTGTATACTATATTTATTAATGCATTTATTAATGCTCCTATCAAAAAATTTAACTACACAACGCAATGATGCATAGTGCAAGCTCCGCGATTGGTCGGCTTGGTAGCTGTGATGAGTGTGGGCGGTGCTGAGAGTCCTGTGAAGGAGTTCCAGATGGAAACTTTTGTTCTTTGTTTACCTTATGATTAATGTTGTTGCATGTCCACCAGTTCCCGCCTCTAAAGTGATTGAGTTTTAGCCACTTGTACATTTAATGTAGCATTCAGAAAAAAAGGAGGAGATGGGGTGGAAGGAGGGATTCTTCCAAAATGAAGAAAAGGGAGTAGGGTGAAATCGCTCTATTTATTGTAAGCTTGAATCAATCTTGGATTATTGCGGATTACGGATGAGAGGCCAGCCACGATCAATCAAATCTCATGCTCTTCTCGAAATTAGTTTATAAAACTTCACTTCACGCTTCTTTAAAAATGCAGCAAAAATGTTGTGTAGTGTGATTTTTATTCTTTTTTCAAATGACGTAAACTTCGAGTTTAGCTGATTTACTATGTTCAGGAGGTATTGAGCAGTAAACAGTATGTAGTAAACATGTTGATATCAACACAGTTCCTTCTTAGAGCTCTCTTTTAATGAGCTGGTTATCTATATTGAGTGTGATAAACAAAAGAGACTAATAATGGGTGAGAGTTAAAAAAAATAATTACTGAAACATCACATTTAAATGAGCATATATTGTTCGTTGTTAAATCAAATACCTGGTCATTTGCATAAAGTGAAATGCCACTGAACCTTTTTGGACACTCAAATTTGATTAAATTCATCTCTATTTCTATAGCGCTTTTACAATGTCGATTGTGTCAAAGCAGCTTAACATAGAAGTTCTAGTAAATTGAAACTGTGTCAGTCCACTTTTCAGGGCTGAAGTTGAGTTTAGGTAAGCTCAGGTGGTTTAATTTTCACTGCTGAAAGTCCAAACACTGAGGAGCAAATCCATCGATGCACAGCTGTACAAGTCCCAAACCAAGCAAGACAGTGGCGGCAATGGCAAGGAACAAATTTTACCAATTGACAAAAGTGAAAGTAAAATAAACCTTGAGAGAAACCAGTCTCAGTTGGGAATGACCATTTCTCCTCTGCCCAAACTTCTTGTGCAGAGCTGGAGAACACTGAATGTACATCTTGGAGAAGCTGCAGGTCTCAGTAGGTCACTGGCAACTGAAATTGAATAATGAGAAATTGGGAATTCTCATTCAAAACAACTTCTTTCCAGTTGCTTTGTCTCTGAAAACTGCTTTCAGTTCCTTCTTTAAAAGCATTTAATTCAAAAACATGCTGTCTAGGTAGACAGCTAATTAGATTTTGAAGCACAGTCCCGATGTTGATATCTCAGTGGCACAGACGCCTCTCTGGAGCGATTGACAGGCTAACAGAGGCCGGGATAGTTCAGTGCCAAGTGACTGAGCAAATGTGCATTTCAACAAAGCTTCCTCCACAAAGGCTGTCGGCTTTAGTGAAGTGAGTTCGAAGCGGTTCATTAAACCTCTTTAAAGCGCTGTTGCTCTGCCTGTGCTTAAAATATCTCACCTCTCCAGAACATCCTGGTGAAATAAGGGGGTATCACCGTCCAGGTCCCTGCTCTTTAATACCGTACATATTTCTCCCTTAACTGAACACACACACACGTACACAAGCCTGGGGAAAGTTGCTGACTGGGCCCGAATGCCAAGCGCAGCTGATGAGAGTAACGTCCCGGCACACAGTGAGTGATGATGCCGCAGCAACGCTTGAGTGAAGACCTCTCTACTGCTGCCATCCGCTCTACTGAGAGACTCGACACAGAAACACACACAGCCACCCACTGCAGAGAGGAATGATGGGTTGCAGTTGCTATGCGGTTGCTAAGGTGTCCTACAGCTTTTCTTGATGGTTTTCACTGTGTCCAATTTGGTTCCTGGGTGATTGTTTACTGACCCGAAACATGTGTATCTGCAAGACAAAATTACATGCTTGATTTGATAGAAAAGTGGTGATTTGAGGAATCATTCACATCTGTCACATGGTGCCTAATTATACATTAAAGGCAGGGTCGGTGATTTGGTTCAAGAACATTTTGTTATGTTAGCTCAAAGTCTCTTCACATCTCAATAGTACACATTAAGTAAAGTGAAAGTGAAAGTCGTGACATGGCCAAGTATGGTGATAATTGGAATTTTTGCTCTGTATTTAACCCATCCAAGTGCACAAACACAGCAGTGAACACACACCGTGAACACACACTCGTAGGAGCAGGGGAATTGGTGGCTTGCACAAGGGACACACCTCAGCCGTTATAATGAGGATTAATTATTCACTACAATCCCTGCCTGTGCTGGGATTCGACCTTGCGACTTTTTGATCACAAGTCCAACTGTCTAACCTTTTGCAAGAAACTTTGTTTGAGAAACGTTGTGTTGCTCCAAGATACATTTGCACACCCCCAGGAAAAGTATCCATTCCCCCAAGACACTTGTGCGTTTCCCAAAGACACCCGTGCATTCCCCAATACACTTTTGCATACCTGTGCATTCCCCAAGACACTTTTGAATTTGCCCAAGACACCTGTGCGTTCCCCAAGACACTTTTGTGTTCCTCCAAGACACCTTTGCATTCCCCCAAGACATTTTGCATTCCCCCAAGACACCTGTGAATTCCCCCAAGACACTTTTGCCTTCCCCCAAGACACTTTTACGTTTCCCCAAGAAACCTGTGCATTCCCCAAGACATGTTTGTTTTCCTCCAAGACACCTGTGCATTCCCCAAGACACCTTTGCATTCCCCCAAGACACCTGTGCATTCCCCTAAGGTACCTGTGCATTCCCCCAAGTCACTTTTGTGTTCCCCAAGACACTTTTGCATACCCTTAAGACTCCGTTGCATTCCCCCAATAAACTTTTGCGTTCCCCCATGAAACTTTTGTCTTCACCCAAGACACTTTTACATTTCCCCAAGACACTTGTGCATTCCCCAAGACACTTCTGTGTTCCCCAAGACACCTTTGCATTCCCCCAGGACACCTGTGCATTTCCCCAAGACACTTTTGCCTTCCCCAAGACGCTTTCACGTTTCCCCAAGACACTTTTGTGTTCCTCCAAGACACCTGTGCATTCCCCAAGACACCTTTGTGTTCCTCCAAGACACCTGTGCATTCCCCAAGACACCTTTGCATTCCCCAAGACACTTCTGTGTTCCCCCAAGACACCTTTGCATTCCCCCAGGACACCTGTGCATTTCCCCAAGACACTTTTGCCTTCCCCAAGACGCTTTCACGTTTCCCCAAGACACCTGAGCATTCCCCAAGACACTTTTGTGTTCCTCCAAGACACCTGTGCATTCCCCAAGACACCTTTGTGTTCCTCCAAGACACCTTTGCATTCCCCCAAGACACCTGTGCATTTCCCCAAGACACTTTTGCCCTCCCCAAGACACTTTTGTGTTCCCCCAAGACACCTGTGCATTCCCCTAAGATACCTGTGCGTTCCCCAAGACACTTTTGTGTTCCTCCAAGACACCTGTGCATTCCCCAAGACACTTTTGTGTTCCTCCAAGAAACCTGTGCATTCCCCAAGACACTTTTGTGTTCGTCCAAGACACCTGTGCATTCCCCAAGACACCTTTGCATTCCCGCACGACACCTGTGCATTCCCCTAAGATACCTGTGCATTCCCCCAAGACACTTTTGCGTTCCCCAAGACACTTTTGCATACCCTAAAGGCTCCTTTGCATTCCCCCAATGAACTTTTGCGTTCCCCCATGAAACTTATACCTTCACCCAAGACACTTTTACATTTCCCCAAGACACCTGTGCATTCCTCCAAGACACCTGTGCATTCCCCAAGACACTTTTGTGTTCCCCCAAGACACCTGTGCATTCCTCCAAGACACCTGTGCATTTCCCCAAGACACTTTTGCCTTCCCCAAGACACCTTTGCATTCCCCAAAGACACCTGTGCATTCCCCTAAGATACCTGTGCATTCCACCAAAACACTTTTGCGTTCCCCAAGACACTTTTGCACACCCTAAAGGCTCCTTTGCATTCCCCCAATGAACTTTTGCGTTCCCCCATGAAACTTATACCTTCACCCAAGACACTTTTACATTTCCCCAAGACACCTGTGCATTCCTCCAAGACACCTGTGCATTCCCCAAGACACTTTTGTGTTCCCCCAAGACACCTGTGCATTCCTCCAAGACACCTGTGCATTTCCCCAAGACACTTTTGCCTTCCCCAAGACACCTTTGCATTCCCCAAAGACACCTGTGCATTCCCCTAAGATACCTGTGCATTCCACCAAAACACTTTTGCGTTCCCCAAGACACTTTTGCACACCCTAAAGGCTCCTTTGCATTCCCCCAATGAACTTTTGCGTTCCCCCATGAAACTTATACCTTCACCCAAGACACTTTTACATTTCCCCAAGACACTTTTGCGTTCCTCCAAGAAACTCAGGAAAATTGTGTGCTTCCTAAAGACACTTGTACAGTGTCCCAAGAAACTTTTGTTTGACCCAAAAACCTGTGTACAGGGACATTATAAGTGGAGGAGAATGGGGGTGCATTGGGAAATTGGGTCACTGTTTTTGTGTAGCCCAAAAACTGTGCATTCCCTCAAAAGTTTTGCTTGCAAAAACGAATTTCTGCATTCTCTCAAGAAAAATCCTACCAAACGTCCAACCTATGTTTCCCTACCAAAACCTGCACATTTGTAAGCAATCCTTTGTGTAGTGAAACTTCCTTTTGCTTGCAAAATGTGTCTGTCCCATTAAAAACTTACTGTTTGCTCACAAAACTTCAGTATTAACCCAAGATACTTTGCTTTCACTTGCACAATGTTTGTATTCCCATAAGACATGCATTTGCTCTAAAAACCTTTGAATTTTGCTGAGAAACACTCAAGTATGTCATTTCTGATCTCTTACATCATATACTGTGTACAAACCTGAGCATAGATTGATAGTTTGAGGTCTGAGAGAAAAAAAGTATATATGCAATGTATAGATTTTTTTCTCTGCGGAGAGAAAACATTGCTGTCTAGCATGAACAATAAAAATATAACCAATCAAATCAAATCAAATGTTTTCTTTTAAGTAAGAATTGAATCATTGTTGTTTCCCTTAATCTTACAGTATGAGCAGAAAATGGCACTAGATCTTATTAGTCCAATTTCTTATTGGATGGTGAAGATAAAATACATAATAGTCTACTAAAGAGGGTTTGTTTGAAGCTTTTGTAACACGGGTGTTTTGATTTTCATTTATGCATGTGTATGCAATAAAATTGGAGGGTTTGAAGTCACGGTGTTTGGCCGAGCGCCCACTCCTGCTGTCATTTGTGTTGGCGAGTACCATCTCTCTCTCTCTCTCTCTCTCTCTCTCTCTCTCATGGAGAGCATGAATCAGTTGTTAGTGCATAGGCTGCAGAAAACTGCACAGCAGAGAGTAAAGGAGAGAGAGAGAAAGAGAGAGAGAGAGGGCAAAGGAGAAATGCAGCAGCGTGAAATGCATCACATAACTCTGGTCAAGCGAGACTCCCTCTTTTCCAATCTTTCCGTCTGTCCATCTCATGAATGGTCTCTTTCCTCTTCTTTTTGCCGATATCAGCTCTCCACCTCTCATCTCCATTCAATCACTCCTCTCCTTTTTTTTTCATTTCACCTTGAACGCCAATATTAAAGGCACAGGAGCAGAAATTATTATAGGACATAAATTGATATCAGTACCATTTCTCAGTGCTTCAGTAACCCCTCCAAGGCTTTCCTCACTGTTTTAGGGTAATTGGGAAACACATTAGCCATTTTCCTAATGCATATTCATTCATCCTCCTGGATTCGGGTGAACGAAAGGCTGATGTCCTAAAGTAAATGGGGACTGCTGCTGTGTTAGGAAATATGTTTTATGAAACACTTTTATGTTTTGTTGTTGGTCTTTTTGGAAACCTGTGTCAATTTAAATGGAAAATGGTAAATATATTAGTCCCTAAATTAATGTCAAGCTCCAGAATGACCATAAACAGTTTATAAAAGTAGTTGTTATGACATTGTATTTGAGTTTTAGAAATATTTGAGATTTTTTTTTATTTCTTTTCATGATGCATCTGAGTATGTTTTAACCATTTCGGAGATATCAGTCACTACTAGGGATGTCCTGATCAGGTTTTTTTGCCCTCGAGTCTGAGTCCAAGTCATTTAATATTGAGTATCTCCCGATACCGAAACCCGATCCGATACTTCTATGAAGAAACAGATGAAGGATGTTCCTTATTTTTTATTTAATTCACCTTATTTTAACATTCAACAACTCTGTTAACAAACAGAGCACTTCTGTGAGGTAGCTTGAACAATCAAGTAATAAATGACATCAATTCTTCACTTTAGGACTTTAGTGCAAGTGTACATATAAAAAAAAAATTGAATATAAAAACAAAGAGCACCTCAACTTAAAATACCTGGCAGGCAAACCCAAGTTTACACATCTCACAGTTTGCTATAGCAATGTTGTTGTCATCAACTTTATAAAACCTCCAGACCGCTGCTTCTGTGTTCAACTTTGCTCTCATTTAACCAATCGCGTCTCTGCAACAAAGTGATGTCATGCCGCACACGTTGCTGTTTCTGTGTGAAGTCAAGAAAGAGGTCTAACTACGTTGGCCGAGAGAGCTTAACGCGCTGCAGTTTAAGAAAGCACATACAATTACAAAAAACACCAGCAAATAAAGAAACGATCTTCATCAATTTGACAGCACACGTGTTGCAAATTGGTCACAACACCAACAACTTAAGAAACGCGTTGCAAGTCGATCACAACACTTGCAAATATCCACGTAACACAACGGAAATGTTTCTACGGCACCCAAAACTATAACAGACCTTGCTGAGATATGGATGTGTTAATATGTCGTGTAATCAGGATATTAAAATAAACGAGAAACAACTCATCTTTCAAAGACCACCAATCACTTCACTGAGCAACAGTCACAGCAACGTTACATAGTTTCAATTGAAATATCGCTCCACTAATTTGATTATAAATTACAGTGTAACCCTTTTTTAACTAATTATTCATAGTTTTTAATTCAATGACCAAGAACTTTACCTATTGTGACCAATTTGGCCACAAAATGAGAAAGAAAATGTCACAGATTTGGTACCTTTCACTTGTCCTTGGTAGTGGATGCAAACATGATTACAAAGGGACACGTGCGTGATATATTTTTCACACAACATTTTTATGACTCCCTCAGCTCTTCCAACATCTGACAAAACATTTTCCTGCAAAATCCACATTAGGTAGCAGCTAATGCTAATCTTTAAAGCAAATCCAAAGAATGATTTTTACAGATAAATCAGCTACGTGTTAATCTACTGTTAGCATGCTAATATTGACTTTTAGCGCAAAAAACTCATCTGGGTGTTGTTTTTTCCATTTACGGTTTCATAAAAAACCTTTAATAACCATGCAGAAATGTTCTTTACAGTGGAAGACGTTTCTTTAGAGTATGAAATTGTTATTTGAACTGTACAAATTATTCTTTAACTCACCGTTAACTTAAAGAGGAACGAAAAAAAGGATATGTGAAGTTTAATTTTAAACTAATTTCGAGAGGAGCATGTGCTCATGATTGACCCAGCTGGTTCACATTAGCTAATCATGATCCTCCAATCAAAGGATCCCAAGTCACTATATATATATCCTCATTTCCTCACTACAACTATCTTCGTCTGGAAGAAACCCCCCTCCTCCCCTTCTTCCACCTTTATCCAGAATGGGCGGCATGGTGGCCCAGTGACTAGCACTGTTGCCTCACAGCAAGAATACCAATGGCGTCGGGTCTTCACTGGGCTATCTGGTATTTCTGTGCGGAGTTTGTATGTTCTCCCCGTGTCCGCGTGGGTTTCCCCCGGGTTCCCCGGTTTCCTCCCACCATCCAAATGTGCTCTATATTATAGATAAAATAAGCCTAAATGTTTTTTCTGATGTCTTACTCTCAGAAAGTTCACCTTGGCCTCAGCAAAGGGAGTTTCAGATCGACCTGAGCTCAATCTCCCCTTGCCCTGTGAAAGGAGGGAGCCCTGGGCTCGAGGATCCCTTGAGCTCAGGGCTCTCTCCCGGGACAGCACGCCAAACAAGCTATGTATAAATCGTGAGCTAAGTGTGAACTCTTGAAACATCCCTTTTTGGTTCTTCATGACACTTTTATTTTTAAGAAATTGTCAATTTTTCTATTTTTTTTATCATTTTGGCCTGTTTATGCACTATATTTATGTTCTAATTTTCAAACCTGATTGCCTGAGATTTGCCCTTGCTAGTGGTTGCAAACATGATTACAAAGGGCCACGTGCGTAATATTTTTTTTCACACAGCAATTTTCTGGTTCCCTCAGCTCTTCCACCATCTGACAAAACATTTTCCTGCAAAATCCACATGAGTTAGCGGCTAATGCTAATCTTTAAAGCCTAATTTTTGCATCAGATCGATCAGCTACGTGCTAATCTGCTGTTAGCATGCTAATTTGGACTTTTAGTGCAAAACACGCATCTAGGCTGCAGTGTATGAACAGTAAGGCTTGCCAGAAAACCCCAACGTAAGCAGTTAGCGCCCGGCTCTGCTCTGCTCTGTGTGGTAAAAGTGCTGCAGCTGCAATTGCAGCGGAGGCGAGACTGCAGTTGAATTAAGCGATCTGCATATTCAGAGATCTTAAGGGCAGGACAGGGATGATGGTGATGGAGGTGTCCCTGCACGTGAGAGGCGTGTAGAGGAGGGTCTGCCAGCCTTTAGTGAGGCTGACAGGACACACAGAGGAGGAGGATCTCACCTGTATGTGATGCAGACTGTAGAGGAGCTGAACGGGTGGGGAATGAGTGCAGGAGCTGGGTTTTTTTTTCAGACTGGGGTGACGTTAGCTTGAGTGTCGCTGGAAGCTCAATGCTATGCCGTGAGGGTCCCTGGAGCATGATGGGAGGAGGACATTGTGTTCTGTGCAGCGGCATTAGAAGAGATGTGTGTGTGTAGAAAGTGTGTTATTCTTGATCAGTGAAAGATGAGGTGGAGTGTGTTTCTATAAAACAGGGGCTGTTTGGTGAAAACATTTGAACATAAATGCAGTTTTACAATATCTGTGTGTAAAGGCTCACTGTGGTCGTGTCTTTACCATAATGTATTTGTGTATACACGTTAAGTTAGCCAGTATCAAAGTGAAAGCGGGAAATAATCTTACAAAATCTTTAGGATCACAGTTCAACATGTCGGGGAAAAATATTAAATACAATTTTAATAAATGGGAAAAATAAAAATAAAAACTTTAAAATTATTATTATTATTATTATTATTATTTGATAACTCATCTGAATTTAAATATATTACCTTTTGTCTTTTCTTACTGGAGGAGATTTACTACTGATCACAGAGCTGTGTTTCCCTGACAAGATGTGCATGACAAGCACCAAGTTTGGGCACCCCTCTGTGGCTGCATAAAACATTCGGTTTTTAAGCTAGATAATGTCATGTTTTTCTGACAGAAATACATAGTGTAGCAGTATTGAGATGTGTGAAATTACAATGAAACTGGAAAATCAGCTGTGCACAAGTTTGTGCACCCTCTCTTTTGTGTGTATTTCAAAACCTGTAGTCTCTGATTGATTACAGCACAAAATTGATTTGAGTGGCTAAGTGAACAATCGTAACACAGGTGGAACCAACTGTGAAAAAAGATATATTTAAGATTGCTAGTTTAGCTGATTGCTAGTTGTGCTTCTGTGCACACTGCACTTTTCTCCCCATAGACTTGCGTCAGACTGGCAACGCAAGCTCGTGCGACAAGTTTTGCAGTTTGCTGCGTTGGAAAGTTCAAGCTCGGTGAACTCTGACCTGCAGAATCGCACCACATGATTGCGTGAGACCAATAGAAGATCAAAAAATGACCTCTCTGGACAGGAATTTAAAATATGGACCAATCGCTCGCTTTTTTTAATGTCTAATCATCTTGTTTAATCCCGCCCCTTTTCGCAGTGCCGTACAACGGAATTTTGCACACACAAACTCTAGTGTGACCGCAGCATTATTGTGAACCTGAAAGTAGCAACATGGGAACCTCAAAAGAACTTCCTAATGACCCAAAAACTAGGATATTTAATAATAATAATAATAATAATAATAATAATAATAATAATAATTAATACTAATCAACATGAAATTGGGAGAAGGACACAAAAAGCTATCATCTCCATCTCCACAGTTAGAAATACAGTAAGACAATGGAAGGCCACAGGAGCAGTTCTTGTAAAGGAAGGATGTGCTAGACTAAGAAAAATATCTGAAAGGCAAAGAATGGTTAGAATTTCCACAAGCAATCCGAAGACCACCTCCAAAGAGCTCCATGAACATCTTGCTGCTGATAATGTCATTGTGCATTGTTCAACAGTTCAGCACACTCTTCGCGAAGAACAGCTCAATGAAAGGTGATGCAGAAGCCTTTTCTGCATTCTGCCAATGAGAAGAGTCATTTGAGGTATGCAAAGGCTCATCTGGACAAGCATGAATCATTTCGGAAAAATATACTGTGGACAGATGCCACAACCATTGGCGCTTTGCATGATGGAAAAAGAACACAACATTGCAGGAGAAGAACCTGCTCCATACTGTAAGATATGGTGGAGGGTCCATCATGCTGTGTGGATGTGTGGCAAACACAGCTACTGGAAACCTTGTCAGAGTTAAGGTGGCATGGATTCCACTATAATATATATTTTTTAATCTGGAGTCTAAAGTCATTTTTCTTTCAATTTGGCTGGAATAAAAGCTGTTCATTTTTATAACACAATTATTAAGGACAATATTAGAAAGAAGAAGAATTTATTTTCAGTTGGCTACAGAACAAACCACTTGTCCAATGACTTGCCTATTTAACCTAGTTAAGCCTTTAAATGTCACTTTAAGCTGAATACTAGTATCTTGCAAAATGTCTAGTAAAATATTATTTGCTGTCATCATGGCAAAGACAAAAGAAATTAGTTAGCAGAAATGAGTTATTAAAACTGTTACTTAAAAATCTTTTCCTCATTTAACATCACTTGGGAAATAATTGAAAAAGAATCCAAATTATACATTATATATACACACATGTCGGCGTGTGGACATGGTTAAGGCGATCTGCTGCAGTTCAAACCGAGCATCAGAATGTGGAAGAAAGGTGATTTAAGTGACTTTGAACATGGCATGGTTGTTGGTGCAGACTGGTTTCTTGAACCTGACAATGAGTTCACTGTACTCAATGCCTCCACAGTCATCAGATCTCAATCCAGCAGAGCAGCTTTGGGATGGGGTGGAAAGGGAGGTTAACATCTTGCAGCAACTGCGTGATGCAATCGTGTCAATATGGACCAAAATCTGTGAGGAGTATTTCCAGTAACCTGTTAAATCTCTGCCACGAAGGATTAAGGCAGTTCTGAAGGCAAAAGGTCCAACACGGTACTAGTAAAGTGTACCTAATAAAGTGGCCGGTTAGTTTATGTATATATGTATATATATATATATATATATATATATATATATATATATATATATATATATATATATATATATATATATATATATATATATATATATATATACAGTTGAAGTCAGACTTATTAGCCCCCCTGTTTATTTTTTCCCCAATTTCTGTTTAACAGAGAGATTTTTTCAACACATTTCTAATAACTGATTTATTTTATCTTTGCCATGATGACAGTAAATAATATTCGACTAGATATTTTTCAAGACACTTCTATACAGCTTAAAGTGACATTTAAAGGCTTAAATAGGTTAATTAGGTTAACTAGGCAGGTTAGGGTAATTAGGCAAGTTATTGTATAACGATGGTTTGTTCTGTAGACTATCGAAAATAAATATAGCTTAAAGGGTCTAATAATATTGACCTTAAAATGGCTTTTATTGCTTTTACATTGCTTTTATTCTGGCCAAAATAAAACAAATAAGACTTTCTCCAGAAGAAAAAATATTATCAGAAATACTGTGAAAATTTCCTTGCTCTGTTAAACATCATTTGGGAAATATTTAAAAAAAGAAAAAAAATCAAAAGGGTGGAGAATAATTCTGATTTCAAATGTATATATATATATATATATATATATATATATATATATATATATATATATATATATATATACAATTATAGATTTTGGAGGCAAAAGTCCCCAGTTTGAGATTTTGTCTCATATTTGTATCGTGTAATGTAGGTAAGCAATATTACACTTGCAGCAAGTTCAACATTGTGTGTAAATAATGAGCACAGGAGACGGGTATTTTTTTCCTATGGATGAGGGTGACCTGTGCTTTAGTGTGAGGGTCCCATGGAGCATGATGGGAGGAGAACATTATGTTCTGTGCAGCATTAGAACAGAACTGTGTGTGCGTGTTTGTGTGTGTGTGTTACTCGTGATCAGTGAAAGATGAGATGGAGTGTGCTTCTATAAAACAGGTGCTGTTTGTGTTCTCCTGGTGTACATGTGTAAAAATGACCTTGACAGTATAAATGTGAATACTGACCCTACACTCTTAAAAGTAAAGGTTATTTATTTCCGTTGACTTGAATAACCATGAAGACTTTACATTTCACAAAACAGTGGGGAAAGCTTCTTCAGATTTTGAAATGCTGTTATATATTAAAGTTATACAATTTGAAGTTATTCGTCTAAAAAGGGGTCTTTAAAGCACCATTGACTTAAAAAGTAACCAAACATTTTTTTATTCGTCTTTATTTGCGTCTCTGTGAAAATCCCTTTTTGGTTCTTTCTGGCCATTTAATTTTTTATATTTTATTGTTTTTAATGTATTTATTTATTTTCATTTTGACCTGTTTATGCCCTATATTCTGATTCTGAAATCTCATTGGCTGAGAGGTCTAAAAGCTGATTTATACATCTGCGTCAAGCGCATGAGTATGCTAGACAGGACGATTACCGTGTTCAAGGTATACCGCGGTTTGAAAAAAGTCAAGGGTTTAAAACTGCTAAAATGTTCTGCTATACCATTCCTAAGGTATGTGTAAGACTTTTTATTTATTTGTTTATTTATTTTAGTTTTTTTCCACTCTTGAAATGAGAAACAGCCTATCGGTTGGGTTTAGGAAAGGAGGAGGGTGGGTCAGCCAGTTATTCAGTCATTCAGTCAGTCAGTCAGTCAACAGCGGCCTCTGGTGGATTTACATGAGAACAGCAGGCACGAATGCCACACAACAACAGAAATTTGAGATCTCAGAAAGCGTACACTGCAGCCTTTGGTGGATTAGCAAAAACAAAAACTTCAAAAAAACATAGCTCCTGGGATGTATTTGGCGCTCTCCAGAAATGTATATAGGGGAACGTTTTCAGACAAGTAAGGTATGAAACAATTAAAACATGAGTAAACTATGAAATAGTCATCATCTTACATCTCTTTAAGCAACTTAACTTTTTCTCTAAATCATTGGACACTCTAAAACCCATAAAGAGAATCGCCGAAACCAAAAGACAACATTTGCTTAACGCTTGAGAAATTAAATCAGCTTGTCATCAGTGTAATATATCCACCCTATCAGATGTGTTTTGCGAATGCGCAGAAATGTATATTAGGGGACATTAATAATACACTAATAGCACATACAGGCCTCCTGCTGTGAAAACCCATTTATAGCACACACGTATTTGTGTTCTGTGACGTGTGTAAATGTGCATATTGGATGTCCGTATGCTCATTAACAGTAGTGCTGCATGTATGTGTATCTGGTGTATGCATGTGCATTAGGGTTTGCTTGGTTTGCTGGAGTGGCAGGGGCTCTGCTGAGAGCCGTCCAGCTGTCAGTTTAGTCTGTGAGGGTCTGAAGGTCCATGTGACCACGTGTGTCTCCTCGAGCCTTTGTAAACCTCGGCATATGGCACAGCGCTTCAAGAAATTGGTCTGCAGATACAAATGCAAGCTTCTAGTAAAACACCACACACATAATATTGCACGCAATTATGAAAGGTTATGTTGACTCTGCTAGATAAACAAGAACTTGAGGGGAAATGGCTTCATACAGTGCTTATATTATATTTTATTACATGGCTGATTCGGATTGGACAGTCACATTCACAAGTATGTTATTCCGAGATAGTAACCACTAAATATGTCTAGATGGGATACATCTGCGGATACTCCTATCAATATAATTTTTGTGACACTGTACAACAATAATTTAATTTGTACATTACTGTGAGAGTTGGGTTCAGGGTTAGGGATAGGGGTAGATGTTAATAAAATACAATTTAATAGGTCATTTAATAAAAAATATAAATAATTCTTGTGAACTTCCATCCATATTGCACCTATTAGCAAATTCCAGGCGGGGAGTGGCTTCCGTCTGGCCACTCTACCATACAGACCTGATTGGTGGATTGCTGCACAGATGGTTGTCCTCCTGTAAGGTTCTCCTCTCTTCACAGAAGAATGCTGGAGCTCAGACAGAGTGATCATCAGGTTATTGATCCCTGACTAAGGCCCTTGACTCCCTGACTAAGGCCCTTCTCCCCCGATCACTCAGCTTAGATGGCCGGCCAGCTCTAGGAAGAGTCCTGGTGGTTCCAAACATCTTACACTTACGGATGATGGCGGCCACTGTGCTCACTGGAACTTTCAGAGCAGCAGAAATTTTTCTGTAACCTTCCCCAGCCTTGTGCCTCGAGACAATCCTGTCTTGGAGGTCTACAGACAATTCCTTTGTCTTCATGCTTGGTTTGTGCTTTGGCATGCACTGTCAACCCTGGGACCTTATATAGACAGGTGTATGCCTTTTCAAATCATGTCCAATCTACTGAAGTGACCACAGGTGAACTTCAATGAAGCTGCTGAAACACCTCAAGAATGATCAGTGGAAACAGAATGTACCTGAGCTCAATTTAGAGACAAAGGCTGTGAATACTGATGTACATGTGATTTTTCAGCTTTTTTATTTTTAATAAAAATAACTCTTTTTTCACATTGTCATTATGGGGTGTGTAGAATTTTGAGGAAATAAATTAATTGAATCCATTTTGGAATAAGGCTGTAACATAAAAAAATGTGGTAAAAGCGCTATCACTGTATGAATGTAGATGTAAGTATATGGATTTAAACGTATTTACTGGTGGTGAAAGTGATTTGAAGTTTCCGGATGAGCCTGTGTTATTTAGCAGTTGTTATCTCGGGATAAAATGAGAAAATTCCAGACATCCTTGGAATAATCTGCAATTACCACCTCCTAGATGGTGAGATTTACTAGTGTTGTTTTTATTTCATTCTAGCCTAGAGTCTGACAGCTCTTTTAAGATCTCGCTGACTCCACTGTCAGTCCTTATTTGTGTCACTATTAGTCTATACTGGCCCTTTTGTATATCAACACGATACCAGCAACTGTGTTAGAAGCATTTATGCTAAATACAGTAGTGGAAGTTCAGGCTAGCTATTTGGGAGCAAATAGGCATATAAATTAAGATATTTACTTGAGGACAAAATGATTTAAGATTTATTAAGAAGTCTTGCTTCCTGGAAAATGTTTCGAAGTTCAGTTTTTATAAAAAAATTTCACAATCTGTCAATGGGGTCAACAAATCTTCTTTGTTTACCCCTTTAATTGTTTATATTTCCCATGAATCATGAGCCACTGTGTTGATTAACAGATGAGTTTACAGTGTATTTAAGTTTCTTTTAAATCTCGTATTGTTTATTTAAATCTCTATAAAAGCACTGTAAGAATCCAATTCATTTTAGTGAATCAATTCATTTCAAGAAATCAGTCAAATGATTCAAATAATTCAGTTAATTATGTATTAATATAATATATATTTATGATTTATTTTTGCTCCTTAACTATTCAAACTCCCACTTTTTCTGTCACACCTGATCTACAACCCATTTTGACTGAATCATTCAAAAGATTTGACTCTAAAATAATCAAAACAAAGACTTCCATTGCATCTAAAGGATTACGATTAGCCTTAAATGATTACGATTAGATTACGAGTCGGTTTTACTGAATCATTTAGGGAATTGACTCAAAAGAGCGATTCATTGGTGAATCAGACGAGTCATTAGTCAACTAGCTTGCAGGTTCACAACATTTCAAGGACAAATGTAATTAGTTTCTATTGATGCAGAAGGATCTTATTGACGACATTTGTCTATAGTCATCTCCTTTTGTGTCGGCTAGTGAGGGATGTACAGAAAACACTCTTGTTAAACAACTGAGGAAATCATTCTGATAAGAAAATAAGGAAATAATCAAAAATAGCATGGTTTCATGCCAAATAGATCAGCCTGTGGTCTGTGATGACACATAAAATTATATTATATATTTTAATTAAATTTTAGTTAGAGACAAGCCTCAGGGTTTTAACTGGTCTATTTTATCCCTTTAATTTCTCTTTAAAGCACACACTGCATTGTTGCAATCAATTCCAGTTAATAGGAAAAGGGAGTGGATTGATTCCTGATGATAACATCTAGAGATCCGCTCCTTTTTCTCCAGGTTTGCTGTAACAGCACATGTGAAGGTCATCGACTGCCATTTATCAGACTCCCACATGAGAAAGACGGAGCCTGTAAAAATAAATTAGGAAAAATAGATTATTAATGTGAAATCAATAAGTGGCCAAACATATTTGTTTAAATGTGTACAAACTCATCCATAAATGATGGTTTATTTATAGTTCCCAAGACACAAATGATCATTTACTCTAAATTATTCATTCATTCATTTTACTTTGGCTTAGTCCCTTTATTAATCTGTGGTGGCCACAGCGGAATGAACTGCCAACTCATCCAGCATATGTTATACACAGCAGATGCCCTTCCAGCCTCAACCCAGTACTAGGAAACACCCATACACACTCATTCATACACATACACTATGGCCTATTTAGTTTGTTTAATTCACCAATAGCGCATGTGGACTGTGGACTTTGGACTGCGGGGGAAACCGGAGCACCCAGAGGAAACCCACACTAACATGGGGAGAACATGCAAACTCCACACAGAAATGCCAACTGACCCAGCTGGTGCTCGAAACAGCAACCTTCTTGCTGTGAGGCGACAGTGCTAACCACTGAGCCACTGTGCCGCTCATATTTATATATAATTTGTATTATATATATATATATAAACAAAAGTTTTATGTAATATGGTCTGCATACTATGTTTGTATATACACAAATATGGACAGTACGCACAAATATATTTAGTAAATACAAACTTTTATTTTGATTGCGATGAATCATTTGACAGCACTAGTAGGCATAAATGAACATCACTTAAACTTCCACACTGTGAAAAGTGATTAGATAATTTACTTTTTAAAATGGGAGTAACCCATTGACTCAAAAGTAACACGTTGACTTTGAAAAGTAAATAAACTCGTTGTAACTTATAAATAAACCAAATAAAAAAAAATAAAGCATCCTTCCCATTCTAGGTTTCACAATGAACCTTTGCGGAAAGAAAAGGTTCCCTAGAAAGTAAAGGTTCTCCATGGAACCATTTATTTCCAACACACGCTCATTGGAAATACGTGCGTCTGTTCACATTTTTATGAAACCACAAAAACGTTCTACAATAAACATTTGACTGCAGTTTCTAAACCGAATGATGCCGACGGCATTAGCTTTGTTGTTTTTCAGTTTCAAAAAAATCTGCAATGTCTACGATTTTTAATGAATACATTCATTTTCCTTTGGCTTAGTCCCTTATATATCAGGGGTCACCACAGCGGAATGAACCGCCAACTACTCCAACATATGTTTTATGCAGCGGATGCCTTTCCAGCTGCAACCTAGTTCTGGGAAGCACCCATACACAGTCATTCACACACACTCAAACACTACAGCCAAATTTAGTTTATTCAACTCACCTAAAGCGCATGTCTTTGGACTGTGGGGTAAACCGGACCACACGGAGGAAACCCACGCCAACATGGGGAGAACATGCAACCTCCACACAGAAATGCCAACAGACCCAGCCAAGGCTCAAACCAGCGACCTTTATGCTTTTTGCTGTGAGGTGACAGTGCTAACCACTGAGCCACTGTACCGCTGTAGCGAATACATTTGCTTTCAAATCTCTATCTCGATATGGGCAACTTTTCTGGTGTGGTCAGTTTGTTTGGTAGCTCACCTTTGTTTGATGTCGACGCTCAGATTCGAGTCCGGTGAAACACGGGTCCATAAAAGAGATGTAATAGACAATGTAAAACTCAGAGTAAACCTCTGCAATCGCAATAGACTTTTTATTTATATTTGGTTTTGAAAACATCGGTTGGGTTCAGGTCAGTGGTTCGCTAGGTGTTCACTAGACTGTAAAAAATTGCTGTAAAATTTACAGTATTACTGGCCATTTTTGTAGTTTTACAGCACAGTTTTAATAGTTAATTTACAGTGCACTTGTACATTTTACAGCAATGTTTCAGTGTATGACAAAGATCTCCATCGTGTGGACATGTGCAAGAAGGACATGTATCAACAAAATGTACCTTAAAAGTAACGTATTTCAGATTCTGGAAAATGCAGACAGCGCCCTCTAGTAGATTTCTCATCTGAAACGTGTAACAACACATGCCTGGAACAATATATGTTACATTTCGCAAAAATGTAGTCTAAGGGATTCCATCTCAAATAAAATATTGTAGCAATATACACTTTTTTAAAATTCTTAATGTCTTATTTACCCCTTTGTACAGCATCCTATTTGATATATATTTGATAGCCAACTTCACTTTGTTGTTATCATTCTGTGTCAACATTAAGTGTAACAGCACATCAGTGTCAACACTGTTTTTAGGATTGCCAGTCCTTGCCTGTTTCCCACACGGCTCTCTGTGACACACTGGTAAACAGGAGGGATCAGCTGTAAATCCCAGTGATGATATTGGCATAATGCTGGATTTATGACTACAGGGATCTGGAATGAAAGCCCAGTGTAGGTCAGAAGATCAGCAACACGTCTCTGAGGCTCAGGTGTGAACGCTTCGCAAACTGCTCTACAGACCTCAAATCAAGCTAGTAGGCTTGTTGTTTTCAAAACTCTAAAGGCTCGTTCACACCAAGCACAATAACTACATGAATATTTTCATAAATATTACCCCCTTGTAACCAGCAGATGTCCTCACTGTGCTATAGGGAATCTGACAATGGTATCTTTATTTAAAGGACACCTATTTCTCCCCTTTTTCAAGATTTAAGATAAGACTTTTGTGTCTGCAGAATGTGTCTGTAAAAGTTCAGCTCAAAACACCCATCAGATTATTTATTATAGCTTTCTGAATTTGGGGAATCTGGGTCACTGTTACTGTTTTTGTTGCCTGTGCGTGGCAGAGCCATAGAGATCACTCTCTATAGCTCTGATGGGTTTAGCCTTCACCTGTTGCGTTTCACGTCAGTGTATTTGTTTTGGAGGTAATTCAAGCCTTTGAAAAGTCAATTTACGGTTATTAACCATATATATTAAGGAATTGTACCGTTAACAAGGTTACAGATTTATTTATTTTTTTACGGTAGCATTTTTACAGTTTTGTAACCGTTGACCCAACATTAGGTTATAACAACTAATCTTTTTTTTCAAGCTAGCGTACAATGTGCACATGAGGGAAGTAAATCAGTTCAGAATCTCAGATGACTCCCGCTATTGATCTGAAAATACAAAAGAAACCGTTAAAGAGTTTTAAAAAAATTTAATAGTAAACTACCGCATTTCCTTAATTTATAATATTATACACCAGTGTTTTGAAATGCACACATTTACACACAATACTTTATGTGTACTTTATGTTACACAAATAAAAAACACAACCATGAGGTGGTGATGAGAAAGTCGTATGATTATCACAAACAAGACAAGGGAATTCTGGGTAAGTCAATTTATGGTCATTAACTACTGTATATACACTCACTGGTCACTTTATTAGGTACACCTTACCATTCTCTGTAAACCATAGAGATGGTTGTGCATGAAAATCCAGTAGATCAGCAGTTTCTGAAATACTCAGATCAGCCCGACTGGCAACAACAACCATGCCACGTTCAAAGTCACTTAAATCACCTTTCTTCCTCATTCTGATGCTCAGTTTGAACTGCAGCAGATCGTCTTGATCATGTCTACATGCCTAAATGCATTGAGTTGCTGCCATGTGATTGGCTTATTAGAAATTTGCGTTAACAAGCAGTTGAACAGGTGTACCTAATAAAGTGGCCGGTGAGTATATGTTAAGGAATCGTACCATTAACCATATTAAAGATTTTTACAGTAGCTTTTTTACAGTTATTTATCAAAAAATCACTGATACTGTTTTTACAGTGCAAATGGTTGGGTTTGTCATTATTTGACCCAACATTGGGTTATAACAACCAATCTTTTTTGTGTGTGTGTGTATGAGGAAAGTAAATCAACGCTGAATCTCTGATGACTCCCGCTATTGATCAGCTATTGATGAGCAGTCAGAACGCAGATTAGATTGAAACGCAGAGGAATCTCTCAGTGTTCAGTGTTGAGGTAAATCCCGCCTGTCTAGAGGACGAGGAGCGCCATTAACTGTAACGCCGGCTTGATTTGATGAGATTGTTGTGAGCGTTCAGTTAAGCGTTTACTCTGGGTCCATGCAGCAGCCGGTGTTGTTGTTAATTTGGTCTAATGGAAGGGATTGTGCTTTCTCAGCTCAATGCTATTAAACCCCCTGGAGATTCAGACACAAAGCCTCAGAAGCTTCACCATCATACGCTTCCACAAGTGTGCTCCTCTCTGTCTTTATGTTTGTGCTGGGTGGTGTTCATGCGGATGTTCACTTCTGATATCACTGTTCATGAAATGCAAGCAATTATCCATTATACACTAAATATTTGTAAAATGACATTAATATTTTTCATTAATGTTTTATGAATGAGGTACAGAGTTTGCAAAATGTTGCATAAGGAGTTTTTTTGTTGCTATTTAATAAATGCACATTTAAATATGAAAAAATAGTTCAAAAGTTACAATTTTTTAAAATGATTTTACATTTATTTTACAAATGATCTGTCAACTGTTGAAAAGTTGTTTAAATGTATATTATTAGGTGCATATTAATTAATTAATTTTAAAATAAAATGTATGTATTCATTTATAAATGTATTGTACAACTCATTTTAGTAATGTGTAATGTAATTCATTTTGGGAAGCATTTTTGAAATATTCTACATTATTTTAAGTACATTTAAACTTATTAAACTTATTTTGGTAATTAGAATAGAATAGCACAGAATACAATAGAACAGAAAAAACAAAACAGAATAGAATAGAATAGAATAGAATAGAATAGAATAGAATAGAATAGAATAGAACAGCACAGAACACAATAGAACAGAACAAAATAGAACAGAACAAAACAGAACAGAATAGAATAGAATAGAACAGCACAGAATAGAATAGAACAAAACAGAACAGAACAGAACAGAATAGAATAGAATAGAATAGAATAGAATAGAATAGAACAGCACAGAATAGAATAGAACAAAACAGAACAGAACAGAATAGAATAGAATAGAATAGAATAGAATAGAATAGAATAGAATAGAATAGAATAGAACAGCACAGAATAGAATAGAATAGAATAGAATAGAATAGAATAGAATAGAATAGAATAGAATAGAATAAAACAGCACTGAATAAAATAGAAAAGAAAAAAACAGAATAGAACGGAATAAAACAGCACAGAATAGAATAGAATAGAATAGAATAAAATACAATAAAACAGAATAGAACAGCACAGAATAGAATAGAATAGAATAGAATAGAATAGAATAGAATAGAAAAGAATAGAAGAGGAAAGAACAGAATGGAATAGAACAGCACAGAATAGAATAGAAAAGAAAAAAACAGAATAGAACAGAATAAAACAGCACCGAATAGAATAGAATAGAATAGAATAGAATAGAATAGAATAGAATAGAATAGAACAGCACAGAACACAATAGAACAAAACAGAACAAAATAGAATAGAATAGAATAGAATAGAATAGAATAGAACAGCACAGAATAGAATAGAATAGAATAGAATAGAATAGAATAGAATAGAATAGAATAAAACAGCACTGAATAAAATAGAAAAGAAAAAAACAGAATAGAACGGAATAAAACAGCACAGAATAGAATAGAATAGAATAGAATAGAATAGAATAGAATAGAATAGAATAGAATAGAATAGAATAGAAAAGAATAGAAGAGGAAAGAACAGAATGGAATAGAACAGCACAGAATAGAATAGAAAAGAAAAAAACAGAATAGAACAGAATAAAACAGCACCGAATAGAATAGAATAGAATAAAATAGAATAGAACAGCACAGAATAGAATAGAACAAAACAGAACAGAACAGAACAGAATAGAATAGAATAGAATAGAATAGAATAGAATAGAATAGAATAGAATAGAATAGAATAGAATAGAATAGAATAAAACAGCACTGAATAGAATAGAAAAGAAAAAAACAGAATAGAACAGAATAAAACAGCACCGAATAGAATAGAATAGAATAAAATAGAATAGAACAGCACAGAATAGAATAGAATAGAATAGAATAGAATAGAATAGAATAGAATAGAATAGAATAGAATAGAACAGAAATTGCTACTATTACAAAATACAGCTCACCTTTGGGAAATAGCATGTACATAAAATTGTTAAAAAGGGCATTTATAGTTTTTAATTACCAAAATTATATAAAATATTCAAATTATACAAAATGTGTACATTAAATGTATAAAATGAACAAAACACTTAAGTGTACTTGCTAACACTTTATTTACAGTGTCCGTGTTACAAGTCTGCCTTGTATCTGTACTCACAATAATAAGAAGAAGAAGAATAACTTGGGCATGATTACATGAATAAAGCCAGCCCTCACCCACTTACAGTTCAACATTATGGGAACCATTTATGGAAAAATCACTTTTATAAGAGATTGAAAACAGTTCTGTGGCAGCAGTGTGTGTGAATATATTCAAATTCGAATCGAAAAAAATCATAATTTTATATTTATAGTCACTTAATGAAATACCCATACCCATGCGTGCACACACTGTCCTGAGGCAAAATTGCAGTGCAGTATATATGATGACTTCAGTTGTGATTCCAGTCCAAACGCTTGTGCCAGTTCTCTTGTTAGTAGCTGTCGAGCTTTAAAATAACCACTGCCAATATCTAGAGGACGAGTCGGTCCTTTTAATAATGCCGAAATACAGCTGACTGTTAGGACATAAGAGGAATATAAACTAAAAGCACATTTATTTTCATTTTAAATTGTTCTTTGCTTGCCAAAATATTTAGTTTTGAACGTGAGAAGTTTTGCATGTCATATGAAACTGCATATTTACTCAAATATTTAAGAGCATTATCTTTACATTTAAGATGTTAAAGATATGCAGATAATATTAATGATTCTTAAATACGCACATTCATTTTTCATTCATTCATTCATTCATTTTCTTTGGTAATTAAAAAACTATAAATGCCATTTTTAGCAATTTTATGTATATGCTACTTCCCAGAAGTGAGCTGTATTTAGTAACATTAGCAACTTCTGTTCTATTCTATTCTATTCTATTCTATTCTATTCTATTCTATTCTATTCTATTCTACTCTGCTCTCTTCTGTTCTGTTCTATTCTATTCTATTCTGCTCTCTTCTGTTCTGTTCTGTTCTATTCTATTCTGCTCTCTTCTGTTCTGTTCTGTTCTATTCTATTCTGCTCTCTTCTGTTCTGTTCTGTTCTATTCTATTCTGCTCTCTTCTGTTCTGTTCTGTTCTATTCTATTCTGATCTCTTCTGTTCTGTTCTATTCTGCTCTCTTCTCTGCTGTTCTATTCTATTCAATTCTATTCTATTCTATTCTGCTCTCCTCTGTTCTATTCTATTCTGTTCTGCTCTATACTTTTCTGTTCTATTCTGTTCTGTTCCATGTTATTATGTTCTACTCTGCTCTGTTCCATTCTGTTTTATTCTGCTCTGTTGTGTTCTATTCTGTTCTGTTCTGTTCTGTGCTGGTCTGTGCTATTCTGTTCTGTTCTATTCTGTTCTGTTCTGTTCTGTTCTGTTGTATTTGGTGCTTTTGTAGTCTATTTTGTTCTGCTCTGCTCTGTTCTGTTCTGTTCTATTCTGTTCTATTCTACTTAGTGCTTTTCTATTCTATTCTGCTCTGTTCTATTCTGTTCTATTCTATTCTGTTCTATTCTATTCTATTCTATTCTATTCTATTCTATTCTATTATTTATATTATTCCTATTATATTATGTTATATTAAATTATATTATATTATATTAAATTTTATTTTATTTTATTTTATTATAATATGTTATATTATCTTACGTTATATTAATTATATTATATTAAGTTATATTATATTATATTATATTATATTATATTATATTATATTATATTATATTATATTATATTATATTATATTATATTATATGAGAACAGTGTGTCTGTGCAGTCGGTCTGGGCTTGTTTTTTGCTGTGCTTCATGTGTGAGATCTGCATGAATCTCCCACTGAGTGTCCATATGCTGCTGAGACTGAAGCGTCTCCTCATCCGGCAAACCCACGGGTCACAGCGACGAGTGAGCACACACTCAAAAACAGGCATTTTCAGCCCACCCACTGCATTTCTGCGCAATTTATCTTTCCGAAGGACATACTAAGGTTGCTTCAAGGTAAAAAAAAAAAAAAAAGCGCTCATTCCTTTTCACAAACAAGCTAATTCATCTGCTTTTATACCTACCCAGCATCTCCCATCTAGACCTGAAATAGCATTATAATCCAACAGAAGGGCTATTGTGTTTGTTGTTATGATGCAGTGAGGAGGGATCGACCTCTCGGCACCCTCTAAAGCTCATTTCAGTGTGAATGGCTGTGTTTGTGTTGAGTTTGTCCTGTAGAGGGCAGAGTTCTCCTGTTCAGGTGGAGACGCTGAGGAAAGCTCAGGCTCACCTTCCTCCAGCTAGAAGTTACATAACAGCTGCTGCTTCCTTCATGGGCTTCACAAGAGCTGCATAGTGTGTGTGGCAAGCTGTTTTAGCATTTATCTAAACTGTAACCCGCGCTACTGGGCAAACTGATAACACCAGAAAAGCAGACCATATGGAGGTAAGCAGTTAGCAGTAGCGTGAAAAGCGGCATCATGGTGGTCATCACAATATTTTTGCTACACTGTCACAAACAATTTAAAGTGCCTTCAATTTATTAGTTGAATCAAATAAACTTTTCTAGTCATCTGGACTTACATTAGTCAAACTGATTAAAAATTGTAGGTTCAGTTTTGTACAACTAAAACAATGTGTTAAAACCTGATTAGCTCATTAAAATAAGTTAAAGTCACATAAAAGCATTTGTTGTCTTGACATTTTATCACTTTTGTGAAACCCAGGCTCATTGTGGATATGTACCCAGGTCTACATTTCTGGGGACAGTAAAATACGTACCAGGAGGTACCTCTGCTTGCAGTTTTTGTTTTTAAAATCCACCAGAGGCTGCTGTGTAGACTTTTTGATTATCTCAAATTTGCAACACAGGCTTATTGTGGATACCTACCCCTGTATACATTTCTGGAGAGCGCAAAATATGTCCCAGGAGATACATTTTTGCGACTCCATTAGAGGCCGCTATGTACGCTTTTTGAGATCTTAAATTTCTCTTGTGAGTGCCATTTGCGCCTGCTTGCTTAAATCGGTCAGCTGGTAGCGCAAAAAGAAACAGAAGCCATTGGTGGTGTCATATTGCCACGTAGCATTCATTTTAAAGTCAAAAATGCAGCCATACTTACCTTTGGGTACTAGATATGGGACGATAATCATTTTCAAGGTATACCGCAATTTGGAAAAGTCAAGGTTTTAAAACTGTCAAAATTTTCTGTAATACAGTTCCTAAGGTATGTGTAGGATTTTTTATTTACATTTTTTTCTAGTTTTTTAGGACAACAGTATCTTCAGCAGAAAAAATATCCAAAGATGCCGTTTTAAATAGTAAAAAATAAATCTTTTTTGAAATAAATGAAGACAACAGAAGTCAATAATTCATTTAGCCTGACATGTTTACTACTCCAAAATATTTTAAATGTTTCTCAAAATAAAATATATTGTGTTTAAACGGGAAAAATGTTTTTGTTTTTAACCCAGACACTTAAAAAGAATATATTTTAGAGTAGTGATCACAATACCGTGAAACTGTGATATTTTTTCCAAGGTTATCACACCGTCAGATTCTTATACTGGCCCATGGATACTGGATACATAATTCACGCTCTCCAGAAATGTATACAGGGGTACATATCCACAATAAGCCTGTGTTACAAATTTATCTCGCTCATGGTATATTCTCGCGTAAATCCACTAGTGTGCGCAATATACACATCAATCCACCAGCGTGCTGTCAACTGACCCACCCACCCTCTTCCCTAAACCCAACTGATAGTGTCTTCAAAAGCAATCTACAAAAGAAAAGCCATCCCAGTCACATGATTTTACCACATTTTCAGATTTTACCACGTTTTCAGGCTGTTATTTTTATTTATTTTTTGCTTTTGTTTTACCTGGTTTCTGGAACCATTCTTCACCGAGACTCAAACCTTGCCCCAAGTCCCAAGTCTATTGGCCTACATGGCGAGCTACTGGGCAAACTGGTAACACCAGAAAAGTCGACCATATGGAGGTAAGCAGTTAGCAGTAGCGTGAAAAGCGGCATCATGGTGGTTAGCACTGTTGACTCACGGCAAGAAGGTTGCTGGTTTGAGTCCTATCTGGGACAGTTGGCATTTCTGTGTCCTGTGTCTGTTCTCCCCGTGTTGGCGTGGGTTTCCTATGGGTGCTCTGGTTTCTTACAAAGTCCAAAGGCATGCGCTATAAGTGAATTGGATGAACAAAGTTGCCCTTAGTGTTTGAGTGTGTGCGAATGCGAGAGTGTATGGATGTTTCCCAATACTGGGTTGTGGCTGGAAGGACACCCACTCCATAAAACATACGCGGAAACAGTTGGTGGTTCATTCTGCTGTGGTGACCCCTGATAAATAAAGGACTAAGCCGAAGGAAAATGAACGAATTATTGAATGAAAACCATTGACTTCCATAGAAGGAAAAACAGATACTATGAAAGTCAATGATCACAGGTTTCCAACATTTTTCAAAATATCTTCTTTTGTGTTTAACAGAAAAATTTACTTCATAAAACAAGTACAGTGTGAGTAAATCGGGACATAAATGTCATTCTTGAGGTTAACTATACCTTTAAGGTGTTCATCAGTGGTTATCAGGCAAACAATAAGCTGTTGATGTGTGGTTGTATGGTAGTTACTTCAAGAATCACTCTGGATCTCTCAGTAATACTCTGGACTCAATATCCTCCTCCAGTGTGTGGTGAGGCTTTGTTCATCCCACTTTTTCCTCACAACCTCATGGCTTTTTTTATGTTTTCCACTTGTGTCATTCTTGAAAAAGAGGCCGTCCTCTGCTGTCACTCAGATAGATGCTCATATGAAGGACATTCATGGCCATACAGGAAAAAGCATCACTCATGTTTATGGGGCTGAAGAAAACAACTTAAGGTGATTGTGCATGTGTGCTGTGTAATTGCTTCAAGTCGATTCCATGGCAGAAAATCATGAAATTCCAGATGATGTATGGAACGAAGGGTTTTTTCTTTGGCTTGATTATGTAATTTGTGAGTAAAGGACGTGACAGGAGGCATTTTCTTGGAATGGGATGTGGACGGGAAGAGACGTTTTTAATGCACCTGTCAGTCTTTGAGGAATGACTCACTCTGAGTCGACCACTGCCCTCTGGTGACTAACACACATGCACACACACTCACACATGTTGGGGTTTCATGTTTTACGAGGACTTTGCATAGACCCACTTCCCAGGGTTTTATATTGTAAAAACTGTACACTGTAAAGAAAATATCTGTTACTAAACAGTTTCCTTGTTTTATGATTCACAAGTGTTTATTTACGGTTGTGAACTGCATTATGGGATGTTGATCTCTGCTCTGATGACTTATGATGTTGAAAATTCAACTCTACAGATTAACAAAGTGACTTTATTGACATTTGAGTAGTTTGACGTTATATAATGTATAAGTAACAATATAGAGAGAAATAATTCTGTAAAAAGTGACAATTTATCACTTTAAACTATTAAAAACTTAATCAAAGTCACTTTTCAAGGTTAAAAGGTTAAAATCAAGATCCCATAATTTAATTCATCAGCATAAATGAATGGGGGGAAATTAAAAATAAAAGCATGAATCACAAAACATGGAAAACTGCTAATTTACAGCTTTTTTTTTACAGAAATTTGAATGTATATTCTGTCGGTTTACCCCACAGCGAAAACACTCTCGACTTTTGCATTTTTTAAAATACTTCATTCTGTATGAATTATCAGCTGTTTTGCTCATTTTGACCATCAAAAATGGCTGGTACTGTACTTGTGGGCAATGTATACAAACACACACACACACACACACACACTTGTGCCACTATCTTTATATTTATAATAATAATAATAATAATAATAATACATTTTATTTATAATGCGCTTTTCTCAGTCCCAAAGTGCTAACAGGGATACAAGGCAAACAAAGCAGAACAATAAAAACAGTCAAAAAATAAAAAGACCACAATAATATATGAACGATTTAATACAATTGAATGATAAAATGGGGACTTCACACAGAAATGTAATGATTTTTATATTGTACATAATGTATATATTTTATCCCCCGACCCCAACCCTACCACTAAACCCAACTCAAGGAAAACATTTGCATTACACAGAATCATTACCCAGAATACTTAATTCTGTGGGCTTTATGAGCTGGTTTTCTTAAAGTTAATTCTACTTATTTGAAAAAAAGTTTTGAACTCTTTGTTGAATGGTTTGAGTTACCTTAACTTACTGGGTTTTACAGTGTATGTGTGTGTGTGCGTGTGTGTGTGTGTGTGTGTATGTATGTATATATATATAATTGAAGTCAGAATTATTAGCCCCCTGTGAATTATTAGCCCTCCTGTTTATTTTTTCCCCAATTTCTGTTTAACGAAGAGAAGATTTTTTCAACACATTTCTAATCATAATAGTTTTAATACTAACTCATTATTCATATTAACTCATATTAACTCATTTCTAATAACTGATTTATTTTATCTTTGCCATGATGACAGCAAAAATATTTGACTAGATATTTTTCAAGACACTTCTATACAGCTTAAAGTGACATTTAAAGGCTTAACTAGGTTAATAAGGTTAACTAGGCAGATTAGGGTAATTAGGCAAGTTATTGTATAATGATGGTTTGTTCTGTAGACTATCGAAAAAAATATAGCTTAAAGGGGCTAATAATTTTGACCTTAAAATGGTTCATAAAAAATTTAAAACTGCTTTTATTCTAGCTGAAATAAAACAAATAAGAAAAAATATTATCAGACATACTGTGAAAATTTCCTTGCTCTGTTAAACATAATTTGGGAAATATAAAAAATAAATAAATAAATAAATTCAAAGGGGGGCTAATAATTCTGACTTCAACTGTATTTAATGTATTAATTGAACCCGTTATATGTTTTCACGGTTTAGAAGGATATTTAGTAGTTCTCAGTGGCATTTGTGATATTAAATAAACCTATTAATGGATAACCATGAAACACTGCATGTATTTATTTTTTATTTTACTGTTTAACTTCCCTGTGCAAGCAAGTGTATTAAAAAATGCAAGCTATGCATTTAGTTTTATGGACACCTACAGTAAAAATGCCTATTTTACAAGAAACACGCTTTGTGAAAACTTACGCGGTCTGTTGTTGCTCTAGATTTGACGGTTTTTGGCGGAAAATGCATTCACAATGGTATGGACCATGACAGGGGTGGTCAAATGTATATTTAAGATATCTATCATTTGAATTATTAATATTATTTAAGATACAGATTAGAGCAAACAATTTCTTAACTATTGAAGGGCAGACCCCCTATAAATCTTGTTTTGATGTCCTTCAGGGGGATCAAGTGTTTATTAGGGGGGGTCTGACGCCCCCAAATCCCCCTGTAATTTGCACCCTGCTTATCTGACCCATTCATTTCAGGTTTTTGAGTTTCTTCTAATGTTCTGATGAGTTGATTCAGGCGTGTTCAATTAGGAAGAGTTTGAAAATGTGCACTGTTGGTGTGCCTTTAGGAAGAGGGTTGGGAAAACACTGTCTTAAACTTATATACCTCAGTGTAACCTCACCCATATCCCACCTCAACACCACCATAAGTGTTCTGCTGATCAAGAACATTGCATGTACTTTTAAGTTTAAGTGTTAACGTTACTTAATATCAATGTGACCCTACTGGCTGTTCATCTTGCATGGAGGTCTTCTGCTAAACACAAACCTCTCCATTGAAAACACATGGGAATGGATGGAATTGATTGGCGCTGAGGTGGAGATTTATGACATTGTTGTGTGTGTGTTGTGTGCGTGTATGTGTGGTTTTGCGCAGTGCGGTAGATTAGCTCTGGTAGATTCGTCTTCTTCACCTCTGTGCTCGACCCCCCAGCTGAAACCCCCCCCCAACCCTCAAGCCGGCCAATAGAAAGGCTTTGCTCTCCCGGTGCCGTATTTGTTAATTGTTTTCCTCCAGCGCTTGAACACAATCCTCTTAATGGCAGTGCGAGTGTGCGTCAAACAAGACACTGTAAAATCCATCGCTGCTTCATTTGCTCGAAGCGGAGAAATTTGTCAAGAGGATAAATGTGCGCAGTGATTTAGAGTCTGCGCTTCAAAACACCGGCTTGATGTGTTTTGGAGGCTGGCAGGGCCACAGATGCCCATTTATCAGGTGGTGCAACACTAACTTTTGCCCCCCCTTCAGATGAAAAAATACAATCAAATCAGCCACAGAAACAATGGTGACAAAACCAGTTGGCAATTGTACAGTAGATGGCTTGTAGCACTTTTAAACCGTCAGATATGTTATATGAAACACATTCCAGTACTTAACATAGGCCTGTCATGATATTTATGTATTGTAGTAGGATATATTTCACCAAAATATATTGAGATAAACAATATTATTGTCATTTTAAGACCATTTTACAATGGTCAGTTTATACCTCATTATATAATGCCTGAATGACAATATAGCATCATGATTTAAGTACACTCCTCCAAAGAACACATCATATTTTATTCTTAAGAGTGTTTCATTTAATTATAGTAATTTTAACAATTTAATAATCAGGCATTGAAATCAGAATGTGAAAACTCTAAAGCTGCGGTAACACTGGGCTTTTCTCCCCATAGACTTCCATTCATACGCACGCAATTGCGTCAGACCGGAAACGCAAGGTCATGCATCAAGTTTCTGTGATGCAAAGTTCAAACTCGGTGAACTCTGACCTGCGACTGCGACACATGTCGAACATGACCTCTCTGGACAGAAATTTAAAACATGGAGCAATCGCTGGCTTTTTTTAATGTCTAATCATCTTGTTTAATCCCGCCCCAATTCAAAGCAACGTAGGACAGAATTTCGCATTATCAAACTCTAGTGTGACCGCAGCTTTATCCTAAATAAACAAATAATAATAAATGTTAACAAAAGCGCAAGGTAAAAAGTAACTGAGGCTGCAATATCTGACCACTTTTTGCTGTGAGGTGACAGTGCTAACCACTGAGCCACCGTGTCGCCCCCTGTAAAATAATATTACAATAAATAATCATTTGTACTTATTTTAATTTTTAAAAATACATAAAACGTTCCTCAGTGTTCAAGATAATGATATTATTATTAAACTCTGATTTCCATAGTCTAATCTCTCTGTAAACTGATCTGCCTGTGTGTTTTAGTTTCCACATTAGCTGGTCAGTTTTATAAAGTCATGTCTTCATAATTTTGAAAGTTTTTTAAAAAGTGAAGGCGTCACGTCTTTAAGTTTGCCAGCGATTCCCTCGGGCACAATTGTAGGTTCTGCTTCTGTTTTCAGCAGTTTGTCTTTAACATATTCAGTAGTCGTTGCATATGGATGGAGGAAAGTTTGGACTGAAGTCAGCAGAACACAAAACACACACGCTTTAAACAAGCTCCTCTTTAAACAGAATAAACCACAGATATCGGCTTTGAGAACTCATTTGTGTGCACAAACTGGTGTCTTTACTGTTTCCCTTATGGGTGAGACGCTGCTGTTTTTGATGCGAGTGTTTTCTTCAGTCTAATGTAAAGAAAACTATTTAAAAATGCACTTTTAAAGGGATAGTTCACCCAAAAAATGTTATTCTGTCATTGTTTACCTCCACTTGTCACCTTTCAGTTTCTTTCTTCTGTTGAATTCAAAAGAAGATATTTTGAAGAATGTTGGAAACCTGTAATCGTTGACTTCCATATTTGTTTTTCTTACTGTGGAAGTCAATGGTTACAGGTTTTCAGCTTTCTTCAAAAAATCATTTTGGAAAAACTTGTAAAGGTTTTTATCCTCTTAAGGAAGAGTCAATAGTGAGTAAATGTTCATTTTTTGGGTGAGCTGTCCCTTTAAGTGTTTCGTTTGTCACACTTTACCAATTTGTGTTTGTAGATTTTGATTACAATGCACATTATTAAAGAAAGCCAAGCTGGTTTAAAACAAGAGTGAGAAATTGATTCGTTTTTGGGTGAACGATCCCTTCAAGTATAGCATTTTAGAACCAGTGGCGGTTCTGGGTTGGGAGCGGGGTCAACAAGCTTGGCCCCCTAAATTTAGACAAGGATCGCACCAACAATTTCAGCTGCAGTGCAAAATTTGTCCTGTGGTGGCTGTGACATGAATAGTATTTTTTGTGCTAAAACTAAAACACCACGAAGAAGTGAAATCAGCCTTCTGTGGTATACTGGTTTGGAGAGATCTCTGTCGCATGATCGCACTCGGCCTCTCTCTGCTTTCATAATAGTTTTGCTAATTTCTAATAACTGCTTTTTTTATCTTTTTCGTGGTGACAGTGCACTAGTTATTTTGCAAGATAATAGTATATAGTATTAGTAGTATATAGATATAGTATTCAGATTAAAGTGTAATGTGAACACTTAAAGAGCCTATATTTTGCATTATAAAAGGTCATATTTTTGTTTTGGGGGTCTCTAACAACAGGCTGATATGCATGCATGGTCAAAAAACGCTTTCATTGTGTTATAATATGCATTTATTTTTACATAATTATCCCAACAACTCCCATATGAATCGTTCAGTGATTCATTTGTTTCCAAACCCTTTGCGTGAGGCTTATCTGCGCTGATTGTCTGATGACCCAGTCTTTGGTGATTGGTCGACTGCATTCAGCGTGAGACGTAGCACACAGGGTATGCGAGAGCCCAATGCAGGAATGCAATAAAGCAATGCAGTTAAACACCAGCATATTCCTCTACTCTTAACCCTAACCTCAAGTAATAACAATGTCACACATTCAATATTAATCCAGTATCAAAAGATGAACTATTTTAGAAAATTGACCGCGCCACGCGTGTGAGGAACAGATGATGGTGGCCATAGCTAAAACAAACGCCAGAGTATCGCAAGCTCACAGATTTAAATCGGTAAAGGAAGAAGCACACATCACATTTACAATGTGGTTTTGGAGATGATATGTGAATAACCCCATACAGATTTAACCTGAGAGATACATTACAAGCACCGATCTATAATAGATACGTGATTACAAGCCGTGCAGCGGATTACTAGTTACAACACACAATAAAAAACATTTTTTGCAAACTACACAAAATGAGGCAACAATTTTAATCACACTTACATGTTATGATCTGGAGGAAGAAGAAACTGGTCCATATGAACTGCAACAGTTACTGACAAAGTCCCTGTCAAAGTCCCATACATAATAGTCTCTGCTGCTCCTTCCTTTAGTAGCCAACAACTAAAGAATCCCGCGCTGAAGCGTAGGTTATTGTATTAAAAATCAGAGAAATGACAGGAACAAACACAGCACATATTTGGCTATACTGTGGTGTTGTTGTGAAAATCAACTTTAACCCTTTAAAGACTATATCATTATTACAGCCGAATCTTCATCTGCCAGTGATCGTCATCTTCATGTCAAGACCAGTCCTGTGATCCCACTCGCTCCGCTAGTGTCTGAAGGGAAAGGCGCATTCACGTTTTACCGGATATGGAGCTACATATTTGATGATGTACTGTATCAACATCGACACGTTCAAGCAAAAGATCTGAACCCAACACGATTCATTTATTCGACTCTGAGTCAACTATTTTATTAAAGAATCAATAGTTTTAAAGATGGTGCACTTTCAGATTTAAACCTCAGCTGGATGTTTTCATTCACTTAGTGCTGTGTTACACTCTATACGGAAGGTCATTTAAAAAAAAAAAACATAACTAGGTTAGGTTAATTAAGCAAGTTAGAATAATAGTTATTGTATAACTGGTTTATTCTGTAGACAATCAAAAATATACATTTCTTAGTGGGGCTAATAATACTGACCCTAAAATAGTTTATTTATTTAAAACTGCTTATATTCAAGGCAAACTGTTAGAAATAAGACTTAATTTGATTCCAGAAGAATTAATAATGTTTTACAGGAAATACTGTTAATAATTTCCTGGTAGATTACTTGGGAAATATTATTTTAAATTAACAAGAGGGCAAAAAAGTTACTTCAACTGTATATGTCCAAATATACAAGTTCAAATACGTACCTTGATGTAGGCTACTTAAATGTGTTCTCACTACAATACTAAGTTACTTGTCAAATAAATTAACATGGAAGATTAATTTGAGTTTAAGTTATTTCATTAGCTTGATTATGAAGACTGCAGAGTGATGCATGAACAAAATAGTAGTAGTATAGTACTAAACTTTATTGTCCTTGACAGGAAATTTGTTATGGGCATCACCATATTGCTGCAGACATTCCATAAAACAAACAATAAAAACAATACAAAAAAACAGTGGTTACTACAATTGTTAGGCTAATTAAGATAAACTCTTGGTATAGAAACCCTCTGAAATGGGTACAAAGGATTTCTTATATCGGTTCAACCTACACTTAGGGACCGATATAAGAAATCCTGTGTACCAAAATAACTTAGAATAATGCTATAAGTAGCATTACCCCCTAAATTACTTTGGTCTAGAACCGCCACTGTTCAGAACACCTGCTGTAATATAAAATATATAATCAGACAACTGTGGAAACCCTCTTAATGTCCAGTGTCTTCCCTTAAAAGCTTTAACTACATGCAAAAAAAGTCATGTTGTGCTCCCTTTAATGTGGCGCCCCCTTCAGCTTCAAACTCGCATCTACTGCAGAAACTTCTAGCAGAATCAGCTAGCATGGAAATTCAGGGAAGTGTCTGATATACAGTACAGTTATTAGCATATCCAGAAGGGATTCGCAGAGACTGTGTTTTGGCGTTCATGCATTGTTTCTGCTCTTCCCATGATTTGTGGTGAAAAGCCATTGTGTTTATATAGATATGAAGCCGAAGTGAAGTGAGCGGCGTCTCTCTGAAGGATTATTAGCAGTTGGAGGATATGATCTGAACAACGTGCGTCGAAATCGTTTGGCCTCCAGCTCATGAGGTTAATTAAAAGAGCTTAATTAATCTTTTCTGAAGGCGGAGGAATTTGAGTCACTAACAGATACCGGCTTTAACATGCCTTTCACACGTTTTGAATCAATATTTGCATTTAGATTTTAATTATTTATGTTTTGTAATTTTGACATGCACTGTAAATAAATGCTGGATAAAAAAAAAATCTATTAAGTTAGCCTAATTGTTTTTACAAATGTAAGGAGATTGAATATAAAACAGAGCGACACGGTGGCTCAGTGGTTAGCGCTGTTACCTCAGAGCAAGAAGGTCGCTGGTTCGAGTCTTGGCTGGGTCAGTTGGCATTTCTGTTTGGAGTTTACATGTTCTCTCTGCGTTCGCATGGCTTTCCTCCGGTTTCCCCCACAGTCCAAACACATGCAATATAGGTGAATTGAATAAGCTAAATTGGCCGTAATGTATGAGTGTGTGTGTTTCCCAGGTTGCGGCTGGAAGGGCATCCGCTGTGTAAAACATATGCTGGATAAGTTGGCGGTTCATTCCGCTGGGGCTACCCCAGATTAATAAAGGGACTAAGCCGAAGGAAAATTAAATGAACATATCTAACACAAATCTCTGGTTCAAAAGTCTTTTTTTGTACATATTTGGATTTTATGACTCAAAAATACACTGCAAATAGCCAGATAAAAAATATTTTTATGAGTAAAATAAAATATTGTAAATAATATTGCAAATTTTAAATAATTAGCAAAGTGCTCGGTAATAAATAATAAAAACGGTGAAATTTGGTGTCGTTGTTGATGAAGTGGAGAAAAACCTCATTTTGTGAAACCAGCCTTTAAAATGTGTATTGTAATCAAAATCAAACACAAATAGATAAAAGTGTGACAAACCAAACACTTAAAGGGACAGTTCAGAGAAATGAAAGCCAATCAGGTTTGAAACATTTTTTTCATTTCATCAGGTTTGATAAATTTTTTGGTGAACGATCCCTTTAAGTATAACATTTTAGAACACCTGTATTATAAAATATATCATTAGACAGCTGTGGACACACTTTTCATGTTCTATAGACATGCGCTATAGGTGAATTGAATAAACTAAAATGTCCGTAGTGTATGAGTGTGCGTGTGAATGAGTGTATATTGGTGTTTCCCAATACTTTAGGTTGCGGCTAGAAGGGCATCCGCTGTGTAAAACATATACTGGAATAGTTGGCGATTCATTGTGCTGTGGCAACCTCTGAAATAGAGACTAAGGCAAAGGAAAATGAATGAATGAATGAATATAAAACAAAAAGTTGTCTTAAAAAAAGCTAAAGAATTGTGTTGATTCAGCTCGTTTTATAGGAGTAGTTTGAACAAACAGCAAACATATTTTTGGTGTGTGTGCTTTTGACTCTTTACATGTCAGATGTGTATTTCTTTTTTAAATAATTGTTAATAATTGTTAATAAACAAATAAATAAGAACCCTGAAAAGTTATTAACATTTCGAAATGGCAAATTTGGACAAGTGGTGGCGTTAGAGAGTTTGACTTAGAGGGTCCAAAATTGGTCCACTTGAAGAATTCGATGTCCTCTATCTATGTGCCAAATTTCATAACTTTCCTAAGAATGATTATATGGGCTGCCATTCAAATCACGGCGGAATAATAATAGGAGCCAGAACAATAACAACTTCTCAACTTGGCCCCTAATGGCTTGTCTCATCCCTTAAAGTTTGCCAATTCCTAGTCAAATATACAGTTGAAGACAGAATTATTAGCCCCCCTGAATTATAAGCCCCCGTTTATCCCCCCCCCCCCAATTTCTGTTTAATGGAGAGCAGATTTGTTTCAACACATTTCTAATCATAATAGTTTAAATAACTCATTTCTAATAACTGATTTATTTTATCTTTGCCATGATGACAGTAAATAATATTTGACTAGATAATTTTCAAGACACTTCTATACAGCTTAAAGTGACATTTAAAGGCTTAACTAGGTTAATTGGGTTAACTAGTCAGGTTAGGGTAATTAGGCAAGTTATTGTATAATGATGGTTTGTTCTGTAGACTATCAGAAAAAAAATATAGCTTAAAGGGGCTAATAACTTTGACCTTAAAATGGTTCATAAAAAATTGAAAACTGCTTTTATTCTAGCTGAAATAAAACAAATAAGAGTTTCTCCAGAAGAAAAAATATTATCAGACATACTGTGAAAATTTCCTTGCTCTGTTAAACATAATTTGGGAAATATTTAAAAAAGAAAAACAAGTTCAAAGGGGGGCTAATAATTCTGACTTCAACTGTATTTATAAAATTACTATAAAATATTTAATATTACTGTATAAAATGTAGCTCAAGTGTTTGTTTTTATTTAACTGTTAATCATTTTAGTTATGAATCTTCATATTTTTAATTCATATTTATTCATGTTTTGAATATTCGCCGATAACAACAGCCCATTATTTATGTTTTAACTCAAACTACTATAAGCGGACGCATCCTGTATATGTGTTTCCAGTAGTTCCAGCATATAGTATTGAAGTATGCATATCTGACAAGTATATACAGTATAGCGATATTTCAGTTTGGAAATCCAATTCACCTTTTCTCCACTTGATTTCACGCTGACCCGACTCTTGTGCGCTTCCATCTGTCAAACTTTACAGGAAACAAAAGCTTTAGTAAAATCAATACAGGTCAACCTTCAGCGTCCACATCATCTGGATCTCCATCAGGCCTTCTCAAAGTCAGAGTAGGTTTGCTGCTCTCTCAGTCTTTCAGACAGCAAAACCCAAATCTCCGCTTGCCGGTAGCTTTGGGGATGGGGATGCGGATTCCTGATGATGGATAGAAATACAGAAGAAAGTGGACGTTGAAGAAGTGGAGCAAATGTTTGCTTTCAAGCCTTGAAAATGATGAGATCAACATGCTTGACGGCCACAAAACCAATGTGTCTTTTATCAGTGACTTCTGCCAGCCGCAACACAGCTCTCGCCTGCTTCTGATTGGATGATGTGAAAATCAGTCAAATTAATTTAAAGATTTACTATTACTGTACATCAAACAACAATCAATATATGAGAGCAGAATCATCCAGCGCTTCTTTCTGGAAGATGAACATGACACTCTAAAGATGATGGGTTCTTTTAATCAAATGTTGGATCAAATGTTGACAAATTTAATGTTGGGTTAATTCCTTCAACTCAATTTAAAGTAGACTTTTTAAACCAAAGATGTCAATCCATGTTTGACCAAACATTGGGTTAATACAACCCAGTATTTATTATGCTCTAAAAATGCTGGGTTGTCCTAGTTTGACCCAACATTGGTTACACTGGTCTTGTACATTGGTCTCAAACTCTAAAAATGTAGGGTTGTCATAACATAATGTTGAATCAAATATGGACAAATGAAAGGCTGTGTTAATTTTCTCAGCTAAATTTGAATTACTCTTTTCAACCTAACACTGTGTTTGTTCATATTTAACCCAAAAAATGCAAGGTTGTGATAACCCAACATTGGTTTACAGTAAATATGGACAAAACCAAAGTTAGGTTTAGTTTTTCAATCAAGTTTAAAGTAATATTTCACCTGACATTGGTTTAAAATAACCCAGTATTTCTTACACACTAAAAATATGGACAAAACCTATGTTGGGTTTATGTTTAAATTAAATTTAAAGATCACTTTTTAACCCAATGGTTGGGTTTGTCCATACTTAACCCAATGCTTGGTTTTTGACAATATATTTTAATTACATTTAAATGACACTTTTTAGCCCATTGGTTGGGTTTGATAATATTTAACCCAACATTCAGGTAAAACAACCCAGAATTTCTTACACATAAAAAAATGTTTGTTTGCCATAACTCAATGTTGGGTTAAATATGGACAATGATGCATAATTTTATTCAATTAAAATTTAATTACACTTTTAAATTCAGTGCTGTGTTCGCTTATATTTGGCCCAACATTAGGTTAAGACAACTCAGTATTTCAGTATTAATTTTTCTTTTAAAAATGCTGGGTTGTCATAACCCAACGTTGGTTTACTGTAAATATGGAGAATCCCAACATTTAATTTTGGTTTTGTCCATATTTGACTCAACATTGGGTAAAAAAAAAAAATTTTAGGAGACTTAAAATGCTGTGTTGTCACAACCAAATGTTGAGTTAATTTTTTCAATTTAATTTAAATGACACTTTTTAACCCATTGGTTGGTGTTGTTAAAATTTACCCCAGTATTGGGTTAAAACAACCCAGTATTTCTTACACACTAAAAATGCTTGGTTGTCATTACCCAATGTCGGGTTAATTAAGGACAAAATCAACATTGGGTTATTTAAAAAAAATTATTTACAGCCCACCTTTTAACCCAATAGTTGGTTTGTTAATATTTTAACCCAACATTGAGTTAAAACAAGCCAGTATTTCTTACACTCTAAAAAGTGTTTCTAAATGTTTGTCTTAACCCAATGTTGGGTTAAATTTGCACCCACCCAACGTTGTTTTTTTTTATCATTTAATTCAAAGTACACTTTTTAACTAAATATTTGGTTTTGTTAATACTTGACCCAACATCGGTTTAAAACAACCCCAGTATGTCTTACTTAAAAAAAATGGGGTTGACGCAACCTTAATGTTGATCAAATATGGACAAATCCAACCGTTGGCTTAACAACCCAGCATTTTTTAAAGTGTTAAATTTAAATTACACTTTTTAACTCATTCATAAAGGTTATGTTTGCCTATATTTGACCCAACATGGAATTAAAACAACCCAGCATGCTTTTTGAGCAAAAATAAACCCTTAATGGAGCTGTTGAGAAGAGCGTCTCTAGTGGATGTGGGTCTAAAAATAATAATAATGACTGAATGATTCCGCTGTGAGCCATCGACAGGCCAGTAAGCACAAAATGAGTCTTCTCCAGATCAATCGCTTAATTGCTTTACAGAGTAGCTGCTGTATAAGAGCTGACAGGACAAAATTCTGTCTAGTAAGACCTGCTTGTCCAATACCGGTGAAAAGAGAAATCGAAAAGAGGCAAAAAATCAAGTGCATAAACTTCATTAGTTACCTTCTGCTTTGACTGGATGTTTGGGAAATATTGACGTCTGCATGAGATGTCTTAATGAATGGCCTGAAGTGAGTGAATCATCCAAAGATGAGCATGCAGACAGAGATTCTTCACAATATAGTCATTTAAAACTCATTTAGTGTATCATAGGTATGTTTATCATGTGAATATTGGCTTCTGAGTTGCCGTATACACCATTATCAGTTGAAAACAGAACATTTTTTGCTTACATCCACCTATTTTATGTGCACTTTAAAAAATACTGAATGAATGCACCAATATGCAGGTCAATTCCATAGACTGTAAAAGATATGGATGTAGTGTTCGTGACGTCACCTATAGCTTTCTGAAGAACGCAAATGAAGCTACGAGTAGACGTGGCCAACCATCACCATTTTGTTCTTGCTTCATCGCACCGACCGGAGGTTACCAAAAAAGGGCAAAGAGGCGGAGCGTGAGTGGAGCTACAGACGCCTGCTAGCCTTTTGCTTAAACTGGCTTTCCTATGGGAGAAATGCTTAATACTTCATTACCTGCGACTCGTTTGTGTTCTGAGCATGTGGCGTTTAGCAGATTTTGCATCTGAACTCTTCATATACAGTTATTTTAATCGCTGTCAACAGTGTTTTATGTAAAATTCAAAAGGTTTTCTTTAAAATGATACCAAACTTTTGCATTTACACCTCTGCATGTGGATTTGGGAAGCTTTTGAATTTAGGTAGGCAAAATCCAGGCGGAAAGCCCAAAAATAGCACTTGACTTAATTAAACCAGTTAAACTCCGTGGACCCAGTACCGAGTCCGTGACCTCATCGACTTTCGCTTTAAGATTTAAAGGGCTAGCATTTCACCAGACCCCCTTAAGTGGTTTCGTTTGAAAGTGTAGAATCTATATTTAGGCACATATGCATCACTTTGGTTTTTTATTCTACTGTACAAAAGTTATTTACACTTAAATACACAGTATTTTGGATACCGGAGCTCGGTATTGAACATTGGTTCATATTTTTGATATGGTTCATATTTGACACATGTACAAGTTATAGCTCAAATGACAGCTCTTGCCGGTGCTCATACGGTTCTAGAATTCTTTTTACTAAATTATATTCTCATATCAAATAGTTGTCGAATGAATCGCGGAGTTTCCATGGCGCAGAAGTGAAAACAATACATTTATGATCAATAAGCAGCCCCGGATAGCACAGACAGCTGTCATCTCTTACCTTATGCTGTGCGCTTCAGGGCCATTTCTCCTCTGTTTTTGAGGTGATGTGCAAAAGTAATCCTTTTATATGTCTGACGTGGTCCAAACACAGTGAATTATGTTTGATCAAACAAAAGAATAGTGAAATATGAAAACAATGATCAATTCCATAGACTGTAAAAGATATGGATGTAGGGTCCATGATGTCACCTATAGCTTTCTGAAGAACGCAAATGAAGCTACGAGTAGACGTGGCCAACCATCACCGACCGGAGGTTACCAAAAAAGGGCAAGGAGGCGGAGCGTGAGTTGTATGGTTCATATTTGACACATGTACAAGTTATAGCTAAAATAAAAGCTCTTGCCGGTGCTCATACAGTTCTAGAATTATTTTTACTGAATTATATTCTCATATCAAAGACTTGTTGAATGAATCGCGGAGTTTCCATGGCGCAGAAGTGAAAACAATACATTTATGATCAATAAGCAGCCCCGGATAGCACAGACAGCTGTCATCTCTTACCTTATGCTGTGTGCTTCAGGACAATTTCTCCTCTGTTTTTGAGGTGATGTGCATAAGTAATCCTTTTATATGTCTGACGTGGTCCAAACACAGTGAATTATGTTTGATCAGACAAGAGAATAGTGAAATATGAAAACAATGATCGATCCCTGTGGCTTGTATAGCACCTCTCATCAGTTGGAATACAATAACTTTTGCATAGATAATAGTAGAGACATTTTTCTTTTTTCCTATGATTACAGACATGTGCAGGAACCACCGAAATTAATTACAGCAAGCTAGACCACACAGAACCTAGAAGATACACTTTCAAATTTGAGTTTATAAAAAAAATACAAAAAAGCACCTCTTTTTTAGGTGTTTATTATAACTCAGACAAGATATACATTTATTTTAAACACTTTCAATAGTGTTTTATGAAAATTCAAAGGGTTTTCTTTAAAATGATACCAAACTTTTGCATTTACACCTCTTCATGTGGATTTGGGAAGCTTTTAAATTTGGGTAGGCAAAATCCAGGCGGAAATCCCAAAATAGCAGTAGAGTTTAACTGGTTAAACTAAAATAATTCCATAAACATTTATAACCACTGAAGTGTGAGGAAATTGTAAATTCTCTTTTAATGTGCGTTTGTCAGTTTTGTTAAAGTATCGAAGAATATATCCATGACTGTAGTAGTCAATATTGAACTGATATATCTACAGATTTGAGCCTGAAATCATACCGTATCCCTCTCTGAGTGTGACGAGACCAAAGAGATCTTTCACAAAACGCCAAAGGCATGGAACTAAATTAAATAAAGCCATAAATGTTGTCTACAATACCAGCCCTCAGGAAAGGTTGTGACAGCCACTTTGAGCTTTATTGCTCTCAAGCTTCACTGAACAATATCATCATACTGTAGACACTTAACTTCAGATGGCTCGTATAGCAGACAGTGCACATTTCTGGCATACGCAGTCTGAGTATATGGTGTACAAGCCTTTGTAAAGTGCTGAAGACTAACACACTGATCTCAATTAGAGAACACTATCAGATTCATCAAATTTATTGCCGTTCATCTGGATTTTGTGGTAATTTTATTAATTATCTGACAAACTATTTAACTGGCAGCTGAACTTTCTGGTTTTCACTGACTTTGGAAGATGGTGTTTTGATCTAGAGTGACGGAAAGCCTCAGACACCAGAGGAAAGATGAAGAGATGCAGGTCTCTATCAAACACTTGGCGCAATGCAGTGTCATGCGCAACACAAGTGTTTTTTTTTTGCTAGTTTCAGCCCGGGGCAGGTATCATTTGCACTCATTTGTGTGCCCATGGGCATGCTGGTCTTAAAAAAAGTTTGTTAGGCACATTGTTGGTGCATTGCTGTTTTTAAGGGAACTGAAATTGACCACCTAAAAGAAGGTCTAAATCAATGACAGTTTTTGTTGTTGTTATTTAAAGAGCATGTTAGTAATCGGCAAGTCCAAAACACACACATGTTGCTTATTACAAACACAGGGATGCACAGCAGCAACAGAAATACCTTTAAATTCATTCATTCATTAATTTTCTTCCGCTTGTCCGGTGTAGAGTCGCGGAGGCAGCAGTCTCAGGAGAGAATCCCAGAATTCGCTCTCACCAGACACATGCTTCTCAGGGAGGATCTCAAGGTGTTCCCAGGCCAGCCGAGGCATAGGGGCACTCACACTATGATATCCGAACCATGGCCAGGCACATTACGAGGTTCATTTGACAAGTGTGAGTGCTCCGAATCGGGCCCAGGTGCGGTTCAGTTGGCCGGCCCTGGCCCAGTTGGAAGAGGTGTGCTAAAGCGCGGTTCGGTTGGGTTTTGGCACAGTACGCTTGTAGTGTGAGTGCAAAGCGCACCTGAGCGCAAAACTGAAGATGCAATGTCACTTTTAAGGGACTGTTTCATATGGATTATTAACCATTCTTACTTTTCAAGATGAACTGTCATAGTTTATTAAAGCAATCGCCACTGTTAAACTGAACAGTCGCATCATTGATGACGTAAGCGTGCACAGGTTCGAAAGGCAAAATGCAGTATGAGTGTAAGCCGTCAGGGGAGGGGGGACAATCGCACTTCGGCACAGTTCATTGCAACACCCATAGTCACTCCAGCCCGTCTGGGCCTCCTCCCAGTGGCACATGCCCGGAACACCTCCCTAGGTAGGTGTCCAGGATCCGAAACAGATGCCCGAGCCATCTGGTAGTTTTTACTGTTTCTCACAATCATGAATTATGATTTTTTTAATATTTAATTTTTTTATGCCTCGATTATTTCTTGTCTGACTTCATTTCTTGCCAATCTGACTTTATTTTTATATCTTTCAATTTTAAAACCAGGCGACACGGTGGCTTTCAAAAGCAATCTGCAACAGAAAACCCACCGCGGCCACGTGATTTTACCACATTTTCAGATTTTACCACAATTTCCAGGCTGCTATTTATTTATTTATTTTTTGCTTTTGTTTTACCTGGTTTCTAGAAACATTCTTTTTCGAGACTCAAACTCTGTCATCACAGTCCACTCAGCTCCGAAAATTGATATGTCCTTGCTAAGTCCCAAGTCCATCGGCCTACATGGCGAGCTTCTGGGCAAACTGGTAACACCAGAAAAGCCGTCCATATGGAGGTAAGCGCCAAGCGGTATATTGCGAAGTGGAACAGAAGCTGTCAGCGGCCTCATGGGGGCTCAGTGGTTAGCACTGTCGCCTCACAGAAAGAAGGTTGCTGTTTCGAGTTCCAGCTGGGTCAGTTGGCATTTCTGTGTGGAGTTTGCATGTTCTCCCCGTGTTGGCATGGGTTTTCTCCACAGTCCAAAGACATGCGCTATAGGTGAATTGAATAAACTGGCTGAAATATTTAATAAAGAAAAAAAAAAAATCAAAGGGGGGCTAATAATTCTGACTTCAACTGTATATATAAACAGTCATGCATGATGATTAAAAATTAATTTATTTATTTCAATAATAAGACAAACTTTCTGAATTTCAACATACAATTCAGGTTTTTTTTTTAGTGAAACGATGTAATCAGTAGGGTGTAAGGTTTAGAAATTTGCTAGATAATGGCCGTATGGCTGGTTTGTTGCTTTTACAGAACTTTGTATCAGCTGTACTCTTTCCGACATCTCTGTTTGTCACTCCAGCACATGTCACGGCCCTCAGGAGCCGCTCTGGATGGCAGGTTAGGTAATAAGCCCTCTTTTCTCATTCTCTTGATTAACTCAGCGTCCTTCACAGTCTCCTGCTGGCTCTTCTTTCCTCTGTTCTGCTGTCTCTCGCTGTTTCTGCTGAGGACTCGCACTTCGTTATAGGCTACGTCACTTTTTCTAGCATTTGCGGCTAATGATAATGACATGCCAGCTAGACCCCAGCCGCTCTGCATTCATTTAAAAACTGTATTAGGTTACATCAGAAGCAAATAAGTGTTTTATTTGCTGTATCAATCATTTCATTGTACTATAAATTATACTACATTCTGTTTATTTGACGCAATTTGGATTTCATATCAAATCAGTTTATTTCTTGTTGTTGAGGTTATTTCTACCATTCTGACTTGATTTCTTCCAGTTGTTTTTATTTGTGTCTCGCCATTTCTGCTGAGGGCTCACAATTCATTACAGGCTACGTCACTGCTTCTAGCATATGTGGCTAATGCTAATGACTTGTTAATTACCCTGCAAGTCATTTCTGAAATATAAATTTCAGTTGTTGGTTAGAACAAAAACCTTTTAATATAGAAAATATTCCTTCTATCGTGTGCCATTGGTTTTTATTAAGAACACAGTTTAAATCAGCATTGGTTGGTGTTGGCAATCTGGCAACCTGCTCTTGCGTGTTTTGAACCATGGGTGCAATACCTAGTTCAACCACTGGGTGTCATACTTGCGTACTGCACCTTTAACTGAGGTAAGTGAGGCCTGCAGTTCTTTGGATGTTGTTGTGGGGTCTTTTGTGACCTCTTGGATGAGTTGTTGCTGCGCTCTTGGGGTAATTTTGGTCAGCTGGCCACTCCTGGGAAGGTTCTTCATTGTTCCATGTTTTTGTCATTTGGAGAGAAAGGCTTTCACTGTGGTTCACTGCAGTCGCTAAGCTTAAGAAATGGCTTTATAACCTTTTCCAGACTGGTAAATCTCTGTTATATTCTCTTACTCATTTGTTTTTTGAATTTCATCATATCTCAGCATGATGTCTAGATTTTGAGGATCTTTTGGTCAACTTCATTTTGTCAGGTAGGTCCTATTTAAGTTATTCTTGATTGCGAACAGGTGTGGCTGTAATTAGGCCTGCATGTGGCTAGAAGTTGAACTCAGGTGTGATAAACCAAAGTTGAATTGTGTTTATCATAGGGGCAAGCACTTTTTCACACAGGGCTGTGTACTTATAGATTTTGTTTTCTCTTAATAATAAAAACCTTCATTTAAAAGTGATTGATGTGTTTATTTATATTATCTCTGACTAATATTTAAAATTAGTTTGATAATCTGAAACATTAAAATGTAACAAACATGCAAAAAAATTAAATAAAGTGGGGGGGGGGGTGGCATTTATATATACATAATGAAAATACCCAGTACACACACATATATTTGGAGAATACAAACTTTTTTCATATGTGATCAGTCACAATTAATCATTAAACAGCACTATCTATTAGGGATGTCCAGATCCGATCACATGATTGGAAATCGGGCCCGATCACGCGGTTTCAGACTCGATCGGAATCGGACATTACCTCCCGATCAGGACTCGAATATATATATATATATATACAGTATATTCTCATAATTTTTTTACACATCAATAGTTATGCGGTGGCACAGACTTAGACCTGTTTTCTTGCGGCATAACATCACTTTGTTGCAGAAGGAGCTTGAAGCAGAAAACGCGAATATGGCTGTTTCTCAATGTGGCTGTTTCTCAATGTGGCTGTTTCTCATCCAAAACTGTCTACTACTCAGTAGGTACTGCATTTGAATTTAAACATACTACTCAGCCGTTAGAAAGACATACTACATCCACCATTTTGTCATGGTGATGTGACCTACTTGCGTCAGTTGCGTTGATTCACTCCCATTCATGAATTCTCTCGTGGGGCTTCATGGGATAGCGCAGCGTGCATGGTATGTGTGCCTCAGTAGGTCTTCCAGGTACTGATTTTTGACTGACTGGTTACAGTCTGTAACACCCCTGGGTTGCCAACTTTGGAATAGTATCCAATTGCAGCAGCCGCTCGAAACACGCTCAGAAAAGTCGTTCTGACTTTCGAATTTGAAATTCTGTTCATCTTTTGCAGTGGTTTTTATTTCTTAGTTATGTTTAGTTATATTTTCTGTTTTTCCTCTCTTCATTACAGGCTACGGCACTTTTTCTAGCATATGCAGCTAATGATAATGACGCACCAGCTAGTCCCCAGCCATCCTGCGTTGATTTACTGTAGCAGGTTTCATCAAAGCAAACTACTGTATATTTACCATTCGGGTTTTATCTGCTTATTAATGACTTTATGGTGCTGTAAATGCACTGGTCTCTCTGCGGGAAGGACGCAGCAGCTGAATTCTGCATTCTGGAGAGCTGACGGCGGAGCCACGCGGAGGCACAGGTGTCAAGGGCAATTTATCTTTGCTTCCTTGCATTGTTTTTGCAGAGATGTGTCAGGCGGGCTGACTGGGCATCGCTGCCATTTGGAGCCCAGCATGAACGTGTGTGAGGTCTGTGTGTGAATTTGCAGATGCAGGCTAGCGGTGGACTCGGGGGACCTAAAGGGGGCGCTGTTCACAGCTGACGTCACTGGTCTGGTCTGGAACTAAATATCTTAACCATCCAAAGTGAAGAGCTGCAATGGCTTGGTTTAACAGCGCATTCCGAGTGACGGTAAATCTATGAAGAATAGCAGAACACACACACAGATCCTGGAGCACAGGCAGAGACGGTGTGTGTGTAGTATATTGACTGTTTATGATTAGTAAATGCCGTCTGTTGTGTATAACATTGATGAAGGTGTGAGGTGGTGTGTGTGTGTGTGTGTGTGTGTGTATGTGTGTGGTTGGTTTGTTGCTTCTGTTGTGGGTAATAAAAGCTGAAGTGGAGCCGCGCACTGGCCAGAGCTCAGAGAATCAGAGGAAGTTGTTGTGTGAAGCAGCAGCGAGTGAGCTTTTCCTGTTGCGGTCAGTCAGTCGAGTGCTTACAGTCTGATTGACTGTTCTGATGAACATTTACTGTAATCTATCTATCTATCTATCTATCTATCTATCTATCTATCTATCTATCCATCCATCCATCCATCCATCCATCCATCCATCCATCCATCCATCCATCCATCCATCCATCCATCCATCCATCCATCCATCCATCCATCCATCCATCCATCCATCTATCATTTTTATATCTATATATATCCATCCATCCATCCATCCATCCAGTACACCCTACCATCCATCTATCATCTTTATATCTATATATATATCCATCCATCCATCCATCCATCCATCCATCCATCCATCCATCCATCCATCCATCCATCCATCTATCTATCTATCTATCTATCTATCTATCTATCTATCTATCTATCTATCTATCTATCTATCTATTGCATCCTACCATCCATCTATCATCTATATATCTACATATCCATCCATCCATCCATCCATCCATCCATCTATCTCTATTTAATTGACTATCTATCTCTATTTAATTGACTATCTATCTCTATCTATCTATCTATCTATCTATCTATCTATCTATCTATCTATCTATCTATCTATCTATCTATCTATCTATCTATCTATCTAGTACATCCTACCACCCATCTATCATCTTTATATCTATCTATCTATCTATCTATCTATCTATCTATCTATCTATCTATCTATCTATCTATCTATCTATCTATCTATCTATCTATCTATCTATCTATCTATCTATCTATCTATCTATCAAGTACACCCTACCATCCATCTATCTATCTATCTATCTATCTATCTATCTATCTATCTATCTATCTATCTATCTATCTATCTATCTATCTATCAAGTACATCCTACCATCCATCTATCATCTTTATATCTATACATCCGTCCATCCATCCGTCCATCCATCCATCCATCCATCCATCTATCTATCTATCTATCTATCTATCTATCTATCTATCTATCTATCTATCTATCTATCTATCTATCTATCTATCTATCTATCTATCTATCTATCTATCTATCTATCTATCTATCACTCCAGTAAAGATGTTTACCTGTATCTTTAAACATATAATAATTACACCTGAACGGTCAAACAAAGGTTTCCTCCCAGTTTCTGGGTCTGCTCGTTTCTGCCGGCTCTGCATAAATCGCTGTAGTCTAATAATTCATTCACAACACCCACTTTACAAAAGCACTTCACCTCAATGCCTTTTAATAACAACAAGGCAAAAGTGGAACATCCCAGATAGGGATGCTGGAGCTGCTGCTGCCCCTCTTTCTCTCGTGTTCCCACCCCTGGAGAGATGCAATGGAAATGTCCAGGCAGACAGACATGACACTGCTGAGGGAGAGAGAGCAGAGTCTCCTCATCCTCCTCCTGCCATTGCAGAGAGTCTGAACACGACATCCCGCCCTCTGCCTCCCCGCAGGTGGACCAACACACCTCTGATCGGATATTAAGCATCAGGACTGCTTTCAATACAGCCGAATCCGACGCGTCGCATTCAGAGATTTGGCGAAATGTATCCGCTTCATCAGCAATAAGAGGAGATCACTGGCGGTACATGGCGAACTTTACGCTCATCTGACATGTTGCTGTTCATCTTTATAAGAGACCACGACACACTTTAGCCTGACAGAGGCGAAGAAAGACGCGGATTTTACATTCGCTCGGTCAACCAAGCCCCGACATCCCTGTGTTTTGTTGGATTTCTTGGAGGCGACAACATTTAGCCTCAACTTGCCTCTGCGCGAGCAGCTAAAGGAACAAAATGTCTGCCCGGGCTGCCTCTAATAAGGTTTGTCCTCATTTATTCACATCTCAGACGCAATGTCAGCAGTTGTTATATGTAACATTGTGAGATGTAATTAAAGCAGAGCTTAAAATGTGTGCTATCGATGCCCGAGGTCATAAATGTGCGTGCGCGTTTAGCCGCAGCTAACGGTGATTCCTCAACTTATGCTAACAAGCTAACGCTAGTCGATATGTGCGGTAGTTTTACAGCTTTAATTCAACATCTAACAATTTAGTTTTATATGTAAGCTTTCTATTTACACTGTCAATACTGTATTTGCTATGTTCGGCGGTTTGTTTTTAGATGTGTCGCGTTTGATTTAGTGGTAGCGGCTAAAATATGCGGTTTGGTTGGTGCTAAGCTGAAGTGCTTTCCAAAGTATGCTGGTTTTAAAATGTTTGTTTTTTACTATTCAGAAGGGCTTGGATGTTGTAATGCCAATTGTAACTGTCATTTCATTTTTTTAAACAAAAAGCTGACAAACAAGTGCAACGAAGAATAACGCAGGTTATCTGGAAATACGTCAACGCTTATGTAAAATCTCCTTAATCTGTTTTAAAATGCGTTATGTAAAAATTCGCGGATATTCTAACTCTCTAACGCTTAAATGTGACATTCACAGATGTTTAAAAGTGATGGTTTGGAAGTGTCCCATTGTAAACAGACAGCTGATGCCTGGGATAAACATCAAACTCCTCAGCTGTTTGAAAACATGCGTGTGTATTGTTTTGTTTTATTTGAACTTTGTCATCTTTCATTTAAAGGCCATGGAAACTTTAGTTCAGGAAATGTAAATATCTTTGGTACAGTTTCTGTTAGGCGAGGTCTTTCATTGACACCTGTTGAAGCCCCGCCCACAACAGGTGTAACCATCTCAGGAATGTCACTCACCTGCCCTTCTTCCTCGTCATCAGTCATGGCCATGGTTGTCAGTGATGTTTGGTTAAGCCGAGTACCATTAACCTGTTTGACCGGATCAGCCCACAGAGCATGATTTACTTACTGCAGTTGTTTTCAAAATGCTCATCATGAGTTCTATTATGACGTATTTTATAATTGGTTGTTCATTAATGTTGATATCTAGTAAAATGTAGATGGCAGAATAAGCAGGATTTATTTGTTTTTTGTTTGTTTGTTTGTTTGTTTTAATCAGCCCACAAAAGTCATTAGCAGTAATTGTGTATGTCTATCTATGTGTGTTAAAGGGTGAGTTCATTACAAAATGAAAATTACGTAATCGCCAGAACACCATGTAGATATTTTTATGTTAGTAAAACCTATGGCTGGGCAATTAATCAAGAAGTAATCAAAATGGACATTCAGAACCTATAATCGATCAAATTTTTCCAGGTCAATTTTTTCAATTACTTTCCCAACTGCGTGTGGAGTCATGTGACCCCACTCTGTTAAGGCTGATTTATACTTCTGAACGCACATGTATGGTCGCATACCCATGCACCTCTCAAAAAAATGTAACTACACGTTGCACATTTGCACTACATTAACGATGGTTAGAAGCTGCGCCGGAGATGCCTTGAGGCAGCATATTTTCTATTACAATAAAATTATTATTTACATGAAAATATTTGTTTACATAAGATTTAAGAGATGCACTGTTTAAAATATTTTTACAGGATATACAAGTTATTTTATTTTGAAAATATACTGCTTATTTTCTATTTTAATATGAAAAAACTGACAATAAATTATTTTATTGCAGCGTGACTGTTGAGTTTAGGCAATGTGTGTTTTAATTTCAGTTGTTCAACATTGATGTTCAATAAATAATCATAAATAGTAGATTGTGTTTCCTTCAATTATTTTAAAATCAAGTAATGCACCCTTCATTCAGAAATCTCTCACTTGTAATATGTGAGCATATTTACTGTACAAAATTTATCAGTGAACTATGAGGGCAAAAAATTAAAATAAATAAAATAATTGTTCATTAATCGAAATAGAGTTAAAATGTTTAATTAATCAAGATTTTTATTTTAAGCCAAATCGCCCAGCCCTAGTAAAACCCCAAATTGTACCTCTTCGTCATTTAAAGCCATTGTGTCTCAACTGAATAAATTGGCTTAAATCATTTAATTTTTTGTTGTTGATCCCTTTACAAATGAAGCATCAATAAGTAAATAGACCTATTGCGAGTCAACAATCTGTCATATTTAGTTAATAATATTCATTTGTGGTTAGATGATGAATGATAGTCTAATGAATTTAAGATTGCTCAAGTATAAGTAAAATAGCATTTTTCATTTATAGGGCACCTTTTAAAAAATTTACTGATGTTAAAATGGGACCCAAATCCCAGTGATTATGATGCCCACCGCAAGGTGATGTCGGAGTGCGGTTTTCCCCGCCCACTGAGTTGACTGACAGGCACCATGTTTCTATAATAACATGTATACGCATGTCCACAGAACATTTTTTGCAAATAAACTGGGATTAAAACATTTGTTATTACAACTCTGTGGTTTTTATAAGTTTAAAAAGGTTTTAAAACATCCTGTTTGTAATAGAGTAAAATTACTGTAATTCTTAACCGCCATAATCACCACAGCCACATGGTGTCAGTAAACATGCATATATATATATATATATATATATATATATATATATATATATATATATATAATGTGTGTGTGCGCATGTGCGCACGTGCTGCAAAAGGCATTTTTGTGAGACTCATCATTTCAGAAAGGCTTGAATAAACTCCAGTACTAATACATCAAATGAACTTGGTATTTTCGACTAATGAGCTGTATTTCAGCTTCTGTCTCTGTCACTAACTGCTGTTTATCTGACGTCACGCATGATGAGAAGCAGACACGCACATGGAAACGGTGGGCGGGGCGGAAGAAGCAGCTCATTCGGATTTAAAGCCACAGGCTACAAAAACAGCTACAATGTATTCTGACACCAAAATGGGCAGATTCTGGAGGCTATAATAAATTATCTGATGGGTATTTTGAGCTTAACTTTTCCAGACACATTCAGAGACATCAAAGGCTTATCTAACATTTTGTAAAATAGCTGCCCTTTAACTAATATGTTAATTATGTACCTATATGGTATCTCTAACACACCCACACATACATACTAGATTAGTGATTTTTATTTATTCAGTTCTAATAGTTTTATTCTAATAATATTGATTTTGGAACTGTCGCTTGGTAGAATGACTATTTGTGCTAAATAGCTGATCAGCACAGTTACTGGCAAATGAAATGAATATAAAAATGGCCAAATATTGGCAGATTAATTGGCCTGAGCAATATTGATTTCTCTGTACCTGACAATTTCAGTTTCGCACTACCAGCCAATGGCTTAAATGTTTTGAAAACTGGTCATTAGAGCAGCATGATTCATTCAATTGAATTTAAGATCGCGATTTCTCTAAAAAAGTAGAAATAAAACATTCCACCTCACTGGCAGGAATACGAAAATCTTCTCAAACAAAGTATAGTTTAAAAAAACTCTAATGTTATCTTCATATAAACAGTTTTTGTGAAAACAGTAATGTCGTGTACACGTATTGTGTTCAGTAAATATGGATAAACGTACTTGAGAATCATGCATTTGTTTATTTCTAAAGTGACAGCACCAACTACTGGCCTGCCATGCACAATACAGTGTTTTTTTGTGTTGATGTGCAGGGCTCGCAATATCTGGTAGATAGAGTTTGGTAGCCTGACTGAAAAAAACAATAGCCCCAGGACTTCGAGCTACCAGATTTTGCCAAGTAGGAGACCTCTAAGTGGGTGGTATTACACCGCAAATAGGTTGGGTAACCTCCAAGTGGGAGGGACTTATGCCGCAGGTGGGCTGGGTTTAGGTGGTGTAGGTGGAGTAGACATTGATAAAACACGTCAGGTTACTGTGAGGTTGGGTTTACGGTTGGGGTAGACATTAATAAAACACAACAGGTTATTATGAGGTTGGGTTTAGGGTTGGGGTAGACATTAATAAAACACAACAGGTTATTATGAGGTTGGGTGCTTTGAAATGCGCATTTTATTCATAACCCTTGACATAATTTCAACTGAAACATGAAGCGAGGGTGGGACATAGAGTAGCTCCTCCCCTTTTTAAAAAACAGCCTATAATGTTTTGTTTTTAGTCGCAGCTCGCCAGTGAGATTGGTTGAGCTCAAGTGCATCAAATAAAAAGTAAACGAGAAGCATCTTGAAGGGGGCGGGGCATGTCAGATACTAAAGAGCATTTGATTGGTCAGAAGATTTGATGCGAAACTGAGTATGAGGTGACATCAGCAAAAAAATTGTAGATCCATTTAGCCGGAAGTGACAAACTGCAAGCTTTGGATGCAAGTTTATGTCTTCTAGTTGTGAATTTCGTCACTGATTTGGAGCACACCATCTTAAAACTAACATCTAAAAAAACTTTTTTGATTTCACACGACTTTTAATACATTATTGTCATTTTAAACATTGCAAGATTACTTGCCAACTGGCCAAGTCCATTGTTCCCTCACCTGAGGCAATTTTTATGCATATTTGCTGTGTTAATTTTTGACTGTAGTTGTAAGACTTGTTTGTACAGTAATAGATTATTAAAAGAGCACTTGTATTTGTTCAAAACAGACTCTGGGTGAAGGGATTGCTGTAGCTTGCGTGGTTTGGTCAAACGTCTCCTTCTCATGGCCTTGGACTTTGGGCCGGTGGTTTCACTGGTCAAGTCTCCGTAATCCTGTTGGTTTAATCTCTCTTCATGAGATCAAAGGCAGCACCACAACACGATTTCCCGTCTAGCCTAAATGGAGGATTTTTGTTTGTGCCTTGCTCAAGTCTCCCGCCCTACATTACAACTCAAATTATGCTTTAGATGTAGACTTGTTAGGGTAATGTGGTTTGGCACACTGAAGCCTGGGCACTGACTTTTTTTCCCGGGTCATTCAGGGTAGCTGGCCGGATGCTAGGCAACTAGTGTCTGCTTTAGATCAAATCTGTTTTTAGGAAAATAAACTCACTTCCTTTGATCATTATAGTAATGGAAGCTGGTGATTTTGATCGAGGTTTAATGTAAACAGTTGCTTTGCTTGTTTATTTTCTGTTCTCTCAATATCTTCCTCCTTGTCATTTTACTCGTGGCTGAAAATTGTCAGGTTTAGTAGTGTTTTATGAGGTCAAATTCTACAAATAAGTACATAGAAATATTTAGAAATAATGATCAAATTTTGTCTTCTAAAAACGTTTTTTATTATTTTTAATTGTTTTTGAATCCAAAATTTGATGTATTCTTTTAGAAATTTGTAACCTGTTTTGACAAATAAATCAATTATAATATTGCTTATTATTTCGAATGAATAATAACTATAATTAGGGCTGGTCGATTTGGCCTAAATTTTTTTCCAAAATCTCAATTAATTGAACATTTTAACTTGTTTATAATTAATGAATGATTATTTTATTTATTTAATTATTTTTTGCATAAATGCCAGCGGACGTGCAGCAACTTCAGTCATAAGGTAAACATAAAACAGAAGTTTCCATATGGAGCTACTCAACAGGACTTAACACTTGTTAAACACTTGCTACAACAGTCACATTCATCACCTCTACCAATCCGACCAATCACAGAGCTTGCGCTATGCGTTGTTGTGATGTGTAGTTAAATATATTTTAGAGTCGGCGCAATAGCCTAGTGGTTAGCGCGTCGACATATGGTGCAGTAGCACATCAGGGCGTCGCGAGTTCGAATCCTGGCTCGATGACATTTCCCTACCCTACCCCCCTCTCTCTCTCTCCAACTTCGCTTCTTGTCTAAATACTGTCCTATCTAATAAAGGCAAAATGGCCAAAAATAAATCTTTAAAAAAAAAAAATATATATATATATATTTTAGAGGCGCTGGACCATAAGCGTGTGCTCAATGTAGAAGTATAAACCAGCTGAGTGGGGTCATGTGACTTCACACGCGGTAGGGAAAGTTATTGAAAAAATTGACCTGGAAATTTTTGAACGTTTATAAGTTGTGAATGTCGATTTCGATTTTCCGCTCAGCCCTACTTATGATAATATTAGTATTCTGTTTGAAATGTCCTATGGAATTCAACCTAATTAAATAATTTATTTAGAATTTTATCACACAATATTTTTCGTTTAGAATGTGCATTAAATAGTTACCTTTAAATTAGTTTTTTTACACAAAACAGATTGATTAAAATTGCATGATGTACTTGAAGACCACTGTTATGTCTACTCCCTCCACCCCCTCCACAAGAAAAATAAGAATTTTCATATCAAAATGCAATTTCAAAAAAATGGTGAATGCTGGAGAGCATGTGGAAATGTATTGGTTGATCATTTTCACATATTTTGGAATTGTAATATTAAACACACATACTGGCAAGATTTGATTAAAGAGATAAATACAATAAAGAGATTAAATCTGGAATGTAATTTTAAAGCTATGTACCTGGGAGTTTACTCTTCAAAAATACCAAAAAATAATGCATATATTCTAAATGCACTACTAACAACTAGCAAAAAGGCCATTACTAAGAAATGGTTTAAGGAAGATCCTCCATCTGTAGGTGAATGGCATGATATTGTAAAAGAGCTGTATGATATGGAAGTATTGACACTTTCCTTGAGACAACAAGCCTGTAAAATGTCTGCATACTGGGGTAAATGGTTGAGAAGAAATGTAATGTTTTAATTTTATTGTGGTGCTTTTATTTATATATATCTGGAGCCTGTTGATCTTTGATATGCAACACTTAAATTTTTATATAGCGAAATTTTATCAACCAGAAATACGAATGTAAATAAGATTGTATTTAGTGAACTTTGATACTTGTCATTTTTTTTGTATGGCTTTTTTTGTTTCCATGTTCCTTTAAAATGTTTTTTGTTTGTTTTATTTTGTTCTGAACTGTTTTGAAAACAAAAAAAAATATGTATATATATAAAAAGATGTGTAAATGTATGTATATATGTGTGTATATATATATATAACAAATGCATATTGATTAGACTTTCCCTTAAAATAACTTAAGAATTTGTATGTAACATGCAACCCATTTATTGTGTACTTTAACAAAAAAGCAGATACTCAAGCCTAACGGAAAAAGCTCCATTTATTTATAATTTTTTCCCTTTTTAATGTAGTCCCCCCCTCCCATTTCCCTGAATTTCTTTTTTCCCATTTGGCTTGTATACAGTATATGTTAATAACTGCTGTAAAAATATTTTAAACATATGTTAAATTTGTATCACAATTTTAGTAAAATGTTAAAAAATGCATATTAATTGTTTTGTTTGTCAATTAACTATCTCATTTTTATCTCGGGAAGCTTCTTAAAAGCTTGCAGTGAGTAAAAGAGGAAGATGTATCCAGAACAGTTCTTATTTAGCTGCTGTTTGTTCATCAGTAAAAGTGTTTTCATGGTAAGTCCTTTAGCTACAGTGTGAGTTTGGGAGTTGGCATGGTGATTCTCTCTCCAGCAGCCTTCACCCGTTTGTTTAATCTTGTAAAGGAATGTGAGAATGCTGTCCTTCACAGCGACTGTGGGCGAAAACAGAGCTTGGCCAAGGATACAGATTGAAATGTCTCTCTGTCAAAGTTTCCCAAACACTTTTGTTCTATTGCTCAGTTCAGCACAGATAGCTCCGCCCCAAAACCAAAACCACTGGTGTTTGACAAAAATTACATAAGCTTTACATATTCGCTTAAGCAAAATTTATCTGAACTATAAATGATATGAGAGGACTGTACGATGTTGGAAAAACTGCCATTGCAAATTTTCGTTTTTTTTTTTTTTTATATATATTCTCATACAAGCACTCTTACGCTGCGGCCAATTTCGTTTATTCAATTCACCTAGAGCGCATGTCTTTGGACTGTGGTGGAACCGGAGCACCCGAAGGAAACCCACGCAAACATGGGGAGAACATACAAACTCCACACAGAAATGCCAACTGGTCCAGCTGGGACTCGAACCAGCGACCTTCTTGCTGTGAGGAAAGATTTTAGCAACAGATTTTAAAGCTTCTTTCTTTTAATTGGCCAGCAAGAAAGCAATGTTAATTTGGCTAATCCCAAAATAACCAATTAAATTTTAATATGATAATTTGTGATAGTTGGTCTAGCGAAGTGTGTTAAACAGTGTTTGGCTCAAGTGTGTGTGCTCGGTTGTCCCGTATAATGATGAATTTGATACGTGAGATTGAAAGGATCAAGGTCAGTGATACAGGCCAGATTTCTCTCTCTCTCTCTCTCTCTCTCTCTCTCTCTCTCTCTCTCTCTCTCTCTCTCTCTCTCTCTCTGTTCTGTGTCAGGTGACCTGCTTTTCTGTGAAGCTTGGACATGTATTCTCTCTCTCTCTCTTGTGGATCAGGGGATTATTTTGTGTTTGTGGGTTGGACGCTGACCCAAAACTTCTGCATGTAAGGCTGCAAGAATGCCATTTTTGAATGAATGTTTAACGGTCATGAGCAGGAAATGCATTAGCATTGTGTTTGGTAATACAATGAAGTTGTTAATGGGGAAAACCGATTGAGAATAATGGCTTAAGTTCAAAATAGTGGTTTGATGAATAAATCATGCTTATCTTTGGCAGAAAAAAGATAAAATGCTACAAATAAACAAAGATAAACTTTACTACAAATAAATAGCAGCCCATGGCATGAATATTTCATTTAAAGTGCCTCTTAAGGTATTTATATATTATATATGTGTAATTTTGCACTTGCTGACTGTAGTAACGTACAGTCAGTTGGTGACTGTAGTAAATTTTTTAAATTAGTAAATTATTAGTAAATAATTAGTAAATTATTTTTGGATTTTATGTGTCTTTCCTCAACTTCTCAGCAGTATTTGTGCCATTTCATGTGTTTTGCAGTGCAAATTCACAAATATACACATCTTAATTCATCAGCGATTGGTACAACATACATAGACTAGTTCATACAGACTTTTGCTGAATACACATTACAAACGTCACCTGACGCAGGCTGCACACTGTACAGGTCTTCACGGATCCAAAAATTCAGACCCAAACTGAATTTGGAAGAGACCTGAAAACTGAAACAAAGGAGACCTGTAAATTTGCTTTGTATTACCGTAATGCCACGGCTGAACAACAGCATAAACTGCTATGACAATGATCACCTCTGATTATGTGCTTTCAGTGTTAAATGGTACCAGTGTGAGTTTAAAACCATTTTATGTGACATTTATTGCCATGCTGAAAGCAGCAGGAGTTCCCCTCAGATCTTAAAAATAACTAGCAGACTGTTAGAAAATGAAAGTCAGAACTGTGATTCAGTCAAACCAACATCATCAGTTACTCAGTAGCCTATTAATAATGTTAAAGAGGTTTAATATGTATTAATTAGATGAAAAGCCTTTGCCATCTTGTTGAGGGACAGTGGTTGGTATTTAAATGTTTGTCGCATCGATTTTGGTGCAGACTGCCTTCCTGGAATCTTGTAGCGTTACTGGTTGGGACATAATCAAGTACCAGTATCTGACTATTGTTGAAAATTAAACCAAACTCTGCTTCTTCAGGCTGAGGTAATGTGCGCGCTTATGTTTTAACCACCTTATTATTTCGTACATCCCATCATAATTTTACAAGTTGTAAGTTACAAAACGCATGCAAAGTGCCTGAATGGGGTGGTATGGGAATTCCACCAAATTTGATATACTGTAAAGAGAAACAATAAATGTTAACCCACAATCTGTGTAGAGACAGAAATTACACGCCATCATGGATCACATATCACACATATAAACATATTGGAACACTTGTCTAATCAAAGCAGAGTAAACCCTTAGAAAGGCGGGATTTAGAGAGACCGGATCCTTGAACCAACCATTTTAGACACTCTGAAAGAGCTGATGCTGCAGTGTGTTGTGGAAAAAATGTAAGCACTTTTTGACCTTGGATGATTGTAATGTGTGAAATATCACAGCTTCACACACCGCTGACAATGCAGTGTGTTCTTGTGTTGCAATATAAACTGTGTCTTGATATACCTTCAAGAAATCAGCTGTCTTTAATTGCTTTTGTTCTGTTGTTTCAGTAAAAATTAAGATGATTTTATAATCCCTGCATGTGCTAATCTTTAGATATTAACTAGATGTGTATCCTGGAAAATAATAAAAAGCTTTTTTTTTTTTCTTCTTAAAATAGGACTGTCACTGTTAAAATAATTATGATTAATCTAATTGTTTCTAATCAAACAAACAAACGAATAAGATATCTAAGAAAAAATATCAGAAAATTTGATTTAATTACCTCAATATCTTTCTAATGTAGCTCACAATTGTGTTGTCAACTATTGATACACACTTGTTTCTTCTAAAAAACGAAATATTCGGAGAAATGTGGACCAAATTTCATCATGCCACAAGCTGTGTTTACACACTAAGAAATTTAGGGTCATTTAAAGTAAAAAATACGGTAAAATACGGACCAACCCAAACATTGGGTTAAATCTGGTCCTATTAATTCAATTAGAAAATAGACCCAGAATTGAGTTAAAATAACCCAGTATTTTTTAGAGTGTAGATGCCTATATCATTTCATCATTTTTAATCAATTCAAGTGGACACTCAAATCAGACATTTCCTAATCTGTTGTTGCATTTTTACTCATTATGATTGGTCACATAAGGTGTCATTAGTTAATGCTAGTTAATTTTTTAACTAATTGCTAGTTAATTCACCAGCATAAACTAAGCATGAACATTACTTGTACAGCATTTATTAAGCATGGTTCAACATTTACTAATGCATTATTAAGCTCCAAATTCATGCTTGTTAACATTAGTTAAGGCACTGTGAGTTAACTAACAATTACCAACTTGATTTCTATCAACTAATGTTAAGTAACATGAACAAACACTGTAATAAATGCATTGTTCAATATCTGATCCTTTTAGTAAATACATTAACTAACTTTAACCAATACAATTTATTGTAAAGTGTTACCTTATGGTTTACCGCTTTGCTCTTTCCATCAAATCTTTTAGTTTCAGCAGACTATGAAATCCGTTCCCTACATGGCGGTGGATGTTGCAGAGCATTTTAAAAGCACAGAGAATGAATCGCGGCACTATCCCTCGAGCTAAATATCATTACATTTTCACTCCAGCCAGAAATAGATGTGCTGAGACACCACATTTAAAAATAGCTCTGTCAGAATGCAGAGACTTCAACTGATTTCACTAAAGTGAGTTTCTATTGCGACTGAGTGTATTTGAAAGAAGCAACTCATGCGTGCCTGCATAGAGCACTTAGCAGCGATTCACAGTGTATGATGTGCCCAAACTATGCCAAATCGCTTAGTGGTTTTGTGTAGCGTCGAATGTGAAGAGAGCTGTGCATACGCAGCATGCTTCTGAAATCATGTTAACTGTATTGAGTGTAAATCTTGTCGTTTCTATGCGCCTCTGGTTTATGATTCTGGCTGCGGTTTCAGTCCACTGATCTTTCTGCCTTCAGCTCTTTGGCCGTAAGCTTGAAAAGCTGAAGTCTTTCATCTACATCCAGTCGTCTAGAGTGAAATTCAAGCTTTTCTCTGATGTGAACTTGCTCATGGATGATTGAAGCATCTCGCTTGTGAACACATCTTACGCTTCACAAACAAAACAGTTTGTCAGTGAACTGGTATTTTGTTTTATTGACAAACTATAAGAATGAAGCATGATGTTTGCAAACAAATGACCAGACTGAAGACGGGTTTCCATCCAAACATTAATTGAAGCTTTTCAACGTTTGCAAAAAGTGTAATTTACCAAATTTGGGGTGTATAATAGATTGATTTTTTTTTTTTTTTTTAATTAATTAATTAATTTTATTTATTTATTTTTATAATAGTATATGCATTATACACAGACATGCGTGATTAGGTCTGGGCGACATTGGAAAAAAATTCTCACAATATAATATTTAATATAATTTGGTATCGATGATTATTGAATTTTTTCTATTTAGGAATGTTTTATTTTTTTATTGATTTATTTAATCATTTTATTTTAATTTACCAACATTATTAGGGCAAATAATTTTTAATAGTCAAATACAAACAAATAAAAAACCCAAATATATCTCGTCTCTTATGTCTTATAATAAAATAAACATAAGTGGTAAAGAGACTCAAACTTAATAATTAATGTTACAAAGTGTGTGCAATGATAGTGTAAACGAACTTAAAGCGAACTTTAAGGTGTCAATAAGAATGATACAGTAAACCCCAAACTCTATTAACAAAACAGAGGATGATAATCAAATCTGAGCTTTCAAGTAAAGGAACTGACCATCATTACTCAAATACACACTGCAACATTACAAATTGTGAAGTTAAGTGACTACATTACCCCTATGCTAAAAACTCTTTCAGATGTTGTGCTAGTGGCTGGGATGCACAAGAAAAGAAACCAAAAAGCCACTCTGGTGACATCCTTACATCCTTTATTTACAATCTCCTCACTGCTGCTACATGGCACTCATTTCCGTGTGTTGTTATTCGGCGAAACCCAAACGGAGTATGTGGAATGCATGTGGAAAAAAGTGCGAGCGCATGGTTTCGGTTTCCTTCACCGCTTGCGTCGCGCCATTGGGAAAAAATATGTGATGTTGTTTAGTGTTACGATAATGATAGTTATTAAAATATAACTAACTTGCATTCAGCAATAAAAAAAGAAAGAATGCTATGATCATACAAAAATAAAGAGTTAATATATATATATATATATATATTGAGTTAATTTAATAAAAAAACACTTAGACTTGAAAACACGACTGATGACTGAAAACTTCGGCTGATTGATTGTTATTGGCTGTTGTCGTTTTCCTCTCTCGTCTCCCAGCATTAGTGTTTATTTTCAGCTCTGGTTTCATCTAAATGGAGAGGTAAAGATAAAGAAAGTAAGGCCCCATCTCATTGGTCAGATTTGGATAAACAACCCATGCATGCAGAACTCAAATGCTTGGCACATAAAACTACTGTAATTTATTGCACCATGTAATGTGGACATTGCATAAACTATTATATATACAATAATATATTTTTCGATTTATTACGCAGCACTACTTAACATCACATATGTTTCCAGAATAGTGCATCCCTACACTGTAGTAAATATCTGTTATTGAAGAGTTTTGTATTTTGTTATTCACGTGTTTTCAAGCGTTTTCTATTTATTTACGGTTGTGCATTGCATTATGGGACCTTATCTCTGCTCTGACTTTTGATTTTGAAAATTCAATTTTACAGTTTAACAAAGTGACTTTAATTGACATTTATAGTTATATAATAATATAATGTATAATAAATAATATATCGTCTGTAAAATGGCAGAAAATGTATTGGCAGTTTATTACAAGGCTTTTGTATATATAATATATGTAATATACAACACCAACCCACACAATATATCACTTTAAACTATTACAAATGTTAATGAAAATCACCTTTTTTAACCTTTCAAGGTTAAAAGTTGTTAGAAGAAAGATCAAGATCCCATAATGCAGTTCAAAATTAATCACAAAATATTGAAAACTGCAAATTTACAGTGTAGTAAAGACGTAAAATGACAAATTTTGAAAAGTGCTTGAAAAGGCACCTGGAAAGTGCTGGAAAAGGGCTTGAATTTGACTTTGGAACAGATCTAAGGATCCTGATAAAAGTCCTCTCCATACTGAAGCAACAAAGCCAGAAACTTGTGTTGTTCACCCTCATGTCTCTCATTCTGAAACTAACTTGTGTAACCAAGTGAGCCCTAATGACGTACATCACAACACCGGGTTACACTTTTAAGTCTGTCTGATTTGCATAAGGGTGTGTTCTGTAGTAATGCGTGCGTGTGTGTAAAACTGGCATCTTCTCCAGTTTGTTGACGGGATGAGGGTTCAAAGGTTATCGGTGACAGCAGGGTTAATGAGGCTTTGGCTTCCTGCAGTCTGGTGTAGTATTTCACACCTCTCTATCAGCTGGAAGTGAGCCACATGCTGTAATGTAAATAGTGACGTGGTGAGAGTGCAGAGGTACGCCTCATACCTGACATACCTGATTTCAGCGACTCACCGCTATCAGACTGGTTTCGGGAAAACAAGTTATTCTCGGCAGTAATGCGGCCCGAGGCTGTTCAATGTTTTTTTTTTTTTTGGTAGAATTTTATTGACTTATTTAGGGAGCGTGATAGAGACTTTCATTTACTGTTTGCCGTGTTTGGGTTTTTCCCATAGAAGCTTTTAAGAAATTAATATTTTATATTTTTGTCTTTTTAAATTGTAACATTTCATAATATTTTCTTTCCGTAAATTATTTGATTTGTATTTATAACGTTTTATTTATTCTCTAATTACAATTTTGGTGAACAAGACACTACTTATAAAATATATTTATATTGTTTTAAATATTTTTGAATTATTTTAATTTAAAATTAGTTTTTTAATGTAATATTTAAAACATTTTTGAAATATTGCAGATTTTTTCAGCACATTTTACTTGTTTTATATCGTTTTAAACTTATGTGCACCAACAGTTAATCAAACAATGCACTGTGGTGTGTTTATGGATGGAAAATAATGTAGATAGATTTCTTCAAAAACACTAATAATACCTATGCTTACTTTAATCTGTTCCAAATATCATAATTAATATTGATTCTTCAAACTTGATTGTTGCGACGTTCAAAAGGATTAATATTATTAGTTTATTTTTAAGGTTTGATATATTTTCTGCATATTGAATAGAAATTTAACCTTCATAATGCATTAGGTTCTAGAAAAGATACGTTAGCAAGGGAGTAATGTTTTACAAATGCTTTTAATACCTTTTTTTAATCATAATATAATATGCAGTGGGGAAAATACGTATTTTTTTTCAATCAAGGTTTTTCTAAAGGTGCTGTTGACTTGAAATTTTCACCTGATGTTGGTAACAGCTAAAGAAAACTAAACTTATTAGATTACAATTGAAGATATGTGTAATAAAATAAAGTGAATCGGGGAAAAAGTATTGAACACATGATGAAAGGGAGGTGTAGAAAGGCAGTGAAAGCCCAGACAGCAGTTCTTCAGCAACCATCGTCAGTGTAAATGAATCATAGCTTCTTCAGTCCAACATCTACATTAGGAGGATGATGAAAATGAAACCAGGGTGGACATTTCAGCAAGACAATGATCCAAAACACAGCCAAGGAAACTCTCAAATACTTTCAGAGAAAGAAAATCAAGCCTTAGAATGGCCCAGCCAATCACCTGACTTGAATCCGATAGAAAATACGCAATAAAGATCCGATTTGATAGACGAGACCCACAAAACCATCAAGATTTTAACACTCTGCTGAACTCTGTGAAAATATCACTGCTAAGCAATGCATGTTACTTCATTCTCCATTTGAGAGGCGTCTTTAAGCTGCCATCACTAGAAAAGCCTTTTATATAAAGTATTAAATGCGTTTCAGCAGTTCAGCACTTTTCTCCTTGTGCCATTCCATTGTTATTACACAGAACTCATTTTCAGATTTGTTTTGTTTTATTTGTATGTTTGAGTTTTTACCAAAATCTGGGTTAATTCCACGTCAACAGCTTCTTTAGAGATATTATTCCCAGGAAAAAACATGACGTGGTCAATACTTATTTTATTGTTATAAACAAAATAGTATAGGATTTGGGACCTGAATATGCACGGAGAACCATTTAGAGCTGGGGTGGGCAAACTCGGTCCTGGAGGGCTGTTGTCCTGCTCAGTTTAGCTCCAACTCTAATCAAACACACCTGCATATAGATATTTAGTGATCTTGAAGACACTGATTAGCAGTTTAATTAGTGTTGGAACTAAACTGTGATTGCCCACCCCTGTTTTAGAGCTATGTTGAAAATTATCTTTCAAGTTGCATTTACAAAGTGACAAAAAAAATGTAGCGTTGAAGCCTTTTAATAATCTGTGCGGTCACTGCTTTCGTAAAATCTTGTCTGCTTGCGGACGCATGAACGGACTGGATTTCATTTGGCCAATTTAAATCTGCCTCTGTCAATTTTGGATGCGGCATCCCGAGACTCGCGCCTATTTATACGACTCGAGCACAAGCACAATTATTGCGCTTCCCCAAACGAGGCCATTTTTGTACTCTGGGATTCATTAAAATAGCGTTTTGGCTGTAATCAGTCCACATGATGTGTGCTCATGACGTATTTGTGAATGCGTGCGTTCATTACAACCTGTCTGATGTTTGTTAATGCTCTGTGTGATTTCCGTATCTCTCTCAAACTGACCCTGCTGCTTTTGTCCACCGTGGGAGAAAGTGTGTGTTTGTTGGGGGCCGAGTCTTTGTGCCGGGACGCCTGTTATCTTTCTCTGTGGGCTTCATGGTCATCTCTGATAACTCCCAGCATGCTCTGCTGTGAGTGGAATGGGTTTCAGTAAGCTGGATTTAAATAGTCACCGTCTCCTCTGATAGCTATTGATAAGCTGAAGGGATGCTTTTCTGTGGATACTCTTTGTTATTAAACCTTTCTATCTGTTTGTTTTTCTTTTGATTAATTAGTTTAAGTGCATAATTAGTTTTAAATGATTATTTATTTAATCATTATTAAGTTATAAATATGCTCCATTGTCCATTTATCAGGCACCTGCTATGATTTTTTGATTTATTTGTTTTTGTTTTAGTTATTTTGTCACAAAACTTGGTTAAATAAGATTAGGGTTGGGTCGATTGATGATGCCATTGTCCATCACCGATGGCTGATAGACATCACGATGATGAGCCGGCATCGCAATCCTCCGCCTTGCCCCAATTTCAGCAGCAACCCGCTTGCAAAAAATAAACACTTAGGCCCCATTTACACTGATACGTCTTAGTTTTAAAATGGCATTTTGGAATGAAAACGATCCACGTCCACGCTGGAGTTTCATCTAGCATTTCTTAACAGCCCTCCGTCCACACTATACCGCTGAAAACGCACATCATGTGACCACACACACACAAACACTTACTCTGTCATGCGCTGCAGCGCATGTGCGTCTGAGCTCCAGGCAGTCAGCGGATGCTTTGAGCACAAAACCCCAGAGAGCAGTGCACGTCGGACAGTATATCAGGGATGTACCGCACAGAGGAAAAATCAGATGCTCAAGACAAATTTTTAAATATAATTGTAGCAAAAATATGACAAATATCCGTGATAGAACAATTACAGTGGAGCATTAATTAAATCCTTAATTTACACTGAACAGAACAATTCATCCTCCACACGAAGAATGAAATTAAAAGAATAAAATTATACATTTCTCATACAATATATATTTCTCTTGGAAAAAATGTCTTCTTGAAATGAATTTCGTTTGGTATAAATCGTTTCTTATTTGATGTATTATTTGATGGTCAGTTATCTACAAAATAAACAAGAAGTGCTTCAATATGAGGACAAGATTATGCGCCAAGACCAAGATTATGCGCCAAGATTGTGGCAATATGTAAATCGAAATGTTCTTTTTATTAAACATTTATTTCTGAAATGTTACCAAAGTGGTTTGTTTAACTGAAATGTTCAGTTCTTGATATAACATGTATATTTCATGTAGTGGAAGACAGTAATTGTAATGCAGCATCATAATGAACAAATATGCGCTAGTCAATTGCTTAATAGGGAGTTCAAAATGATCACATCCATAACGCAAAATTATGGTTGTTTAGAGCAAAGATCTGAGGTGAATTGTCCATCATAATTAGCATGGACATATTTTGGCTTACTAAAGGATAAATATTTTATTTGTGATAATATTTGTTACACTTTTTCATTAAATCGTTACAGTTTTGACACGTGACTGAAGCTTCGTGATGTCTTAAATATGTAGCTCATGAATTAAAAAGGCAGTGATATTATGAAAAAGAAAGGGTAATTATTTATACTACAGACCCCAATCCTTCTGCAGAATGCTTACCGTTAAAATAAAACAAGGAAAGGGTGAGTCTTTAACCCCTTTTTGAAAGCACGAAATGTGGTCGGATAAAAATGAAATTTACCATTAGCACAATCCTCATATTTCATGGATAAACAAAGCAATTTCGTTAAAAAAACAACAATAGCACATCATAACAATAAAATCTAGACCTTAATGAGCAAATTTAAATTGGTTTTATTATTTTGGTCAAAAGTTTATTTTTTCATGATAAGGTTGACATTTTCATGGAATTGCTCACTTTTTTTATTTTTTATTATTATTCTTGTTTGTAATTTGTTTATAGTTTTTTTATATACATGATTCACACGCTAACAAAATCTGATACAAAAGCCATCTGGTGAAAATGTATTCCTGTTGCAATATATATATATATCTCGCAATGTAAGATTTTTTTAAATGTTATACAGCCCTAATATATACAGTTCTGGCTTGTTGATCTCAGCTAGAATATCAGTTCTGGAATTGGTCACAGAAATAAAATACTGTTCGATATAAGCCCTTATAAATCAATTTACAATATTGCAAATGACAATGAAAAGGCATGCTTCTACAGCATTTGTTATCATATACCGTTACACTCTACCTTTATTAATAAATTATTAAAGCAAAAAACTGTCAATTACTATTAATGCTTTGTTAACATGACAACAATGAACAACTTTATACTGTTTATTACCAAACTTCAAACACGGGTAAATAAATGCTGAACAATTTAGATTTTAAATGCTTATTAAATATATTGACCATAGTTAGCATGATAACTAATGCTTTAATGTTTAATATAAAGTAGCTTGTAGTACCTTTAGTTGCTTTGTGAATCTGTAAAGACCTGCTCTCTCGTATCTGCTCTTGAATTGAAACATGCTTTTTCATTAAGAGTGATCTAAAGTTAGCCGTGTGGCAGCAGAATGACTGGAAGTGAGTGATCCTGATGTGATCCTTCAGGCACAAGTGTGACGTTGCTGGTGGTCTGGTCTTCATCAGAGGTTTCCTCGTCCTTTCTCTGATACCAGCTGTTAACCCAAAATAACCACAGAAAACCTCCAGCACACTTCAGGTGCATCCATCTTAAAGAGACAGAACTCAAAAAAAAGGTCTTAACTAGACGTGGGACAATAACCATTTTCAAGGTGTACCGCTGTTTGGAAAAGTCAGGGTTTTAAAACTGCCAAATTTTTCTGCTTTACCGTTCCTGCTGTGTATATATATATGATTTTTCTTAACTTTTTTTGTTTGTTTGTTTTTGTTTTTTTTTAGACCAGCAGAAAATACTCAAAGATGCCATTTTAAATTGTAAATAAATCTGTGTTTTTGAAACTAATGCAGACAGCAGAAATCAATGATTCATTTGAATAATTTAGCCTGACATGTTTACTGTGCCAAAATATTTTATAAAGGATATAAAAGTCTGTGTGAACCGAAAGTTGAATTTATTTTAGTATGTTGATGAAACTGAATATTGAGTAGGGGGCGGGGCTTTCTTTTTGCGCATCATTCCCTCATAAGTAATGGTTAGTGGGGTGTGGTTAAGTATATAGGTTGTTTTCACATGACGTCATTAATGAGGTGCAAAATTCAGATGGAGGGCAGGAAGCGGTTCTTCTACATGGGAATCGCTGTCAGAACATCAAAATGTTTCTGTTTAATGTTGTTTTTAGAATTGTTTAAATCAGCCAAAATAAGAAAAGCCGAACGGCTTTTACAGACTTCTAAAAGTTTTAGCTGATAAAGGGGGTGAAAGTTCAAGGAACTAGCTGAAAAACGGAAGAAAATGTGGCATGTAATAAACATTTATTCAATGCATTCATGTGTACAAACTTATTTTGAAAACGAAAATTCGTTTTACAGTACCGATAAAGATTATATACAGGCCTAGCTATGTGTATAAATATGTTCATGTGTTATATAAATCTCAGATACAAACACCACCACACTTCAAACTCCAGGAGAATATAAGTAACTTACTCTGCCACGCAATCGCTGCAATGAAATCTACGTCTTGTTTTGCAATAATCCAAGTCTTTACTGGCGTTTCGGCAATATAAACAATCATTTATCGTCTATTTATCGAGTATCTAATGAATAAGAAATAGAAATAGTATGCAACAAACAATGAAAAACTACTATCAATTTAGTAGGTTTGAGTATCTAATAAATAATACTAGTGTATAATGGTTAAGTACTAGTAAATAGAACTGTTCTCTAAGAAATGCATACTAGTTCCTACTGAATAACTATAGTAGTTCCAACAGGAAGACATACTAGTCGATTTTCTCAGTGACAGACACTTGGTTAATGTATTTACTAACACAAAGCATTTAATACTGTATTTTTTATTATATTATCATTGATTATTCATCTATGTTAATGAAGATGAAGATCTTAGTTTAACTCGCAGTGCATTAAATAAGTTAACAAGCATAAATGTGGATATTAATAATGCATTCATGTTAAACTATGATCATAAATGCAGTACAAGTGTGGTTCATTTTAGTTCAGGTTACTAATGAATTAATAACTAATTTAAAACATGACCTTAGTATCTAATGTATAGGCACTAGTGTTTAATGACACCCTCTTGTCTATTTACATTCCCACAGAGTGTAGAAATCCACACACATGCAGGTTTTCTTATGTGAATGTCACTTGCAGAGGTCATTGAATGGAAATGAACTACAGCATCCATCCATCCATACAGTGTCCCCTCTCTGAAACCTGAGTCCTAATCATTACCTATGGGCTCTTTATAATACTGTAGAGTCAGCAGCCTTCAGCTATTTATAGCCTTTTCGATACAGTGGAGACGCTTCACTGGTGTCACGTTTTCTCCCCTTTTTCACCCCTAAAGAAGACCTTCAGCGGATACAGAAGATATCCGTCTTGCCTGCTTCTTGGGGATTGGTTCATATTGATGGCGCCTGTTTTTTGGACAGTAGTTGGGTTTGTCAGAAAATGTTTTCTGTTTTCTGATTTTTTTTATTTTCATGCAGATGTGAAATGAAATATGCAGTATTGCAGTTTGTCAACGATCAATTTCTGATCAAGAAGTGACACCACCACTTTAAAATTTAATGCTTAATATATTTAGTGTAATGGAGGCCATGGTTTTTAGCCTCCTTGAAAGATCAACCGACTCTCATACAAAAAAATCGCCGGTTCAATCCCAGCTCAGAACGGGTTGGGTTCAGTAGGACAGGTAAGTTACACGTAGGGGCTCGTCCTGGATGGTAGTGAGATTTAGGGGGGTAAGTGTAACGGACACCAGCTAGAGAAGGGCTGTGCAGGTAAATCTTACCCCTCTGAAGCTAGGGGCATGGTCTTTTGATTTCTTGTTAGAGCAACCGACTCCCATACAAAGAATCGCCGGTTCGATCCCAGCTCAGACCAGGTTGGGTGCAGTAGGAACGGTGAGTTACACGTGGGGGCTCGTCTGGTATGGTGGTGAGGTTAAGGGGGGTAAGTATAGGTGAAACCAGCTAGAGAGGAGCTGTGCAGGTAAACCTTACTTTGACCTCTAAAGGTGTTCTAGTGACAGAATCTAGAGGCCATAGTCTTTTGATTCCTTGTTAGAGCAACCGACTCCCATACAAAGAATTGCCGGTTCAGTCCCAGCTTCAGACCGGGTTTGGTGCAGTAGGACCAGTGGGTTACAATAGTATAAAGTTAAACTGTTATAATTCACAACAAATGCAGGTAAATAAAGTATTTATACAATTTATTTAAATTTATACCTTGCACTGCACTATCCATCCTCCTAGGCAGTTTTTAAAATGTTTATTTTGTATTTATTTAGCAATGTTTAGATTTTTTTGGCGTGACCAACTTGAAAATGTAGAGAAATTTTTCGCTGTCGCAGGAAATTCTAAATTACATGGTTTTACACCAAAATGACCCAAAAAGTTTCTAGAACAATATTAAGATTCTCCAGTGACTCTGTGGTTTTTACTAGGGCAGCACAGTATATCGTTTCAGCATCATTATCGTTGTGTGATCATTCGCAATAATCACATCGTGATTTATATGTCAAGTCTGGATTTAAATGACAATACATAATTTCATTTCACAAGTGTTTTTTGAGGCATGTGACCGTGTGAGGGTTTTAAAAACATTCAGGCATAAGAAACTGCACCATGTGTAACTGACAAATTAATAACGTTTCATTTTTTTCGAATTGTTTATAAAAAAAAAGACTTTGCAGTATTATTTTACATTTGATTATTCAATTACTGTATATTTGAATACAGTTTGACTCATTAGAAACAATAAAACAGTGTTTATCTAATTAGTGAAGTTTTCTTGTGCTTGTAGTGTTTCTTATTTTTTTATGACTCTCCTAAAGAATCATCCCAACCAATCTAAAATTATACACATCTAGTGAAATTACATCGCAATAATTAACAGAATAAAAAGAAATCACAATGTTAGATTTTTCCAATATCGTGCAGCCCTAATTTTTACAAGAGATTACATAAGAAAAAGTAAACATTTATTTATTTATTTATTTATTTATTTATTATTTATTTATTTATTTTTCTTTTTTCTTGTTATAATTAATAGCTGTAATCTGCCTGACTATATTCAGTTATTTAAATAAATCTTCTCAGGACAGTGTAGATGTTTTTCTGCATATCTCCTCCTCCATTTGTCTAATGTAGACATGTTTGTCACAATGCTGCCCAATGGCTTTCAAAACGAGGTGCAGCGAGCTGGCAGTATGGAGAAAGCTGACTAAACTCTGCTTATGTTTGCCAGGGTGTCTAGTCAAATTGCCGGTCTGAGGAAGATTGTATTTCTGCCGTGACCTCACTGTACGTTGCAAGCAACACCGTGTGGTCAAGTGAAAATTAAAGCCAAAAATTGTAACAATTAAAAATAACCAGCATAAACCTGGCACCTATGATGAAAATCATCTTTTAGAAGCTGTTTAGACAGGACTCTGTGTAGATAAAGTATGTCCACAGTCATATTGGGGTAATATAAAGACAATCAGTCTTTTTTTTTTTTATTTCCTGACATTAAAATAGGATCCAAATCCCTCCCATTTTGAGGCCCACCGCAACATGATGTAGTAGTGCGGTTTCCCCTCCCACCGAATTGATTGACAGCCACATATTAACATGTCTCCGTAGTAACGCGTATAATTATATCAAGAAGACAGGACATGCGCAAAGCAACTGGGATTAAAGGATCTGTTGAGCTCTCTGTGATCATATGTGATCAAGAATGAGTTTTACAAGTTTAAAACGTTTTAAAAATGATGTAAGGAATTACAGCGAATTTTTATTTTATTTATTATAAAAAAAAATTTTTTTTGCCGTCTTTATCACCACAGCTGCTTGTCAGTACAATTATAAAAGAAGAGGCTTCAGTCCCAGTTTGTAGACATTAAATCAGGTTTATTTTGTACATTAACATGACGGATATCCATACAGCAGTGGATAATAACGTGTATCCTGTCATATTTACATGCAAAAACAATGCAAAGTTATACGTGCGTGTGTGTGAACTTTGCAGCAACATGGTGTGTGACTCATCGTTGCAGAAAAGCTTGAACTAACTTCACAACAAATACATCAAGTAATCATTGGGAAAGTTCTTACTGTAGTATTTCTCACAAACGTTACGTGAGATCTGCTTTCCTCATGTCTGTCACTGTGCTGTTTATCAGATGCAGCCGGAGATTGAGGTGGCACGCTTAATAGGCGTTGTGGAAACAGTTGGCGGGGAGAACTATCATCAAAGGCACAGGCAACAAAAACAGCTACGGAAATCCCAATATTCTGAAAGCTATAATAAATAATCTGATGGGTGTTTTGAGCTGAAACTTTACAGACACATTCTGGAGACACAAAAGACTTGCGTTAAATCTTGAAAAAGGGATAAAATAGGTGCCCTTTAAAGCCAATGCACAAGTTAAGTGCTGACATAACCAGTGTTCTTCAAGTACAAAACTAGCTACACTTGTTTCAGCAGAAAGACCTGTTTATTCAGCAGCTGCCTCTATGAACACCTCGTATTCTGTGTTTAAAGCGCAGTAAACGGGTTTAGTGTGTCACGCTGTCAGCATAAGATGTGTCCGATTATAAATGAAGTCTGGTCAGTAAACTATTGTTTTGCTGCCACTATTGCTAATACTGTGTTTTAACGTTACTGAAGGAGCAGGGAAAGGAAAATGTGCAAGGAATTTTGCCGTCACGTCGGGCCTGTGCATTCCAGCCTGTCAAGAGGAACCGCACATGCATTTCCAACATTTTTTTTTAAGGAGTTTGGAGTCAGGCGTTTACGTGTTGGGGATCAAGTTAAATGGAGGAGGCTTAGGTGCCACTAAGGCATGCAACTGCTTTATAATTACTTCAGACATGACTTATCTGGTCATAAATTAGTGTTACTGTGTTGAGTCTCAGGATTTACATGCCATTCGAAAATCAGACCACTTCCTAAAGACTTACTTGCTCAATTTCAAATTCCAGTTTTATTTGTCACACACACATGCAGACACAGTACGATCAGCAGTGAAATGATTATACAATTACTCGTGACATTAAAAAAGCTCAAATAAAATGAATAAGAATCTAAATTATGGGATATAATAAGAAGTAAAAATACAGTACATTTTATAAGTTATAGCTATAGAAAATAAGACCACATAAGGGCTGGGCGATTAATCGCAATCAAATCAATTTGAATTGTTGCGATTTAACGCAGCAAGAGGCTGCGGTAGTAAATATATATGTGTTATTTAATTTCCCCTGCCCAGAGCAAATGCATTACTGCCATCTGTGTGTGATAGTCTTACTAGCCAATTGAGTAAGCACACTTTCGTTCTGCCCAATACAAATTCCACAACCGAACTATGCGAGACACTCACAATAAATAAAACAAACAACAGCAAAGCGCGGACGAGTGGGATAATGGTGTCTGCAGCTTCAGAAGCATTAATAAATTAATTTATATCAGAGGAAAAACAGAACATAGGTAATATGGGAATATTTTGGTTTCAAAGTCACAGACACTGAACAAACAGAGGTAATTTGTAAAAGCTGTGGTAGAATTGTTGCCACAGCACAAGGAAATACAACAACCAGCACCTAAAAAAGCACCATTGGCGGCTATATGAGGAGTGTCTTGCTAAAAAGTCTACTGAAAGTATTGCCAGTGGCACTCAATCTAGTAGCAAGCAACAACAAAGTACAATTTCAGAGTTGTTTCAGCCATGTTAGTTTGGTTTTTTTGGTTCTATAATAAGCTACACTATCTCCCTAACTTCAGTTCAACTTGTTTACAGAACGGTCATTTTATTTGTGTTTACTGTTTGCTCTATAGTAAAATGAGTGTTTCATTTCTGAATATTTAAAACCAATTTGAATAAATGTTTAAGTATGTCAATATCTTTTCAGTTCCTTTTTTTTTAAACTAGCACTCACTGCATTTTAGCAGTAAGAAGCTACGATACAGAATATTGAGCTGAAGCTTGACCTTAAAACTAAATCCCAAATCAAATTGAAATCGCAATATCTGTCAAAAAAATCTCAATTAGATATTTCCCCAAATCGCACCGCCCTAGACCACATATAAAATACTTGAAACTTTTAGATATGGAAGATTCTCTGGAAGATTGTTTAAGAAATTTTTGTTGGTAAAGTAGACTCTTCCAAATTATTATTGTTATTTATTCCTTTAAGAATCAAAATAAATGAAATATTCCAAATATAGCAAAGATAAATAGCGGGGAAAACTGCATGACCCAATTTTGTGCATTTCTTTATTCAATTATTGAAGTTTTTGGACCACCTTATGGCTATGTAATAGCCTAAAGCATTTAGATTTTAAAAATAGCTACATTGTGCAGTGCGCACCAGATTGACTAATTTAAATTTGAGTAATCGTAAATGGCCTTTGTTTTGGATTCTGTTTCTGATCATCACACCAGAAAGCTTCGCCCGTAGTGAACGTCCATTGTTTTTCTATTGACTTCTATTGTGAGGGGCAATAATTAGATGGGCCAATTGTTACTTTCGTGTCATCCAAATTGTTTGTTTAAACATGTTTTAAATGGTCAGGAAAGGGTTTAACCCCTTTAGTGTTCCCGCAAAATTAGCTTAAATGCCTAAAAAAAAGGAAAGGTGAAAGACCTTAACAGGATCTTAATCTCAGAATCACTGTAAATGTTATTGGTCTTGAGTAATTAAACTTAAGACACACACACACAAAAAATAAAAATATCTGCCTAAAATTTTTAGCTTATTTAATGTGGTTTCATGTTGAACAATTTTTTTTAAATCAGTGTCCACTAGAAAAATGTTCCAAAGATGAAGACCGTTAAAGACAAGTTATCCAGTTAATTTTGATATTTGCGCTAAAATGATCACAGCCAAAAGGAAATGCAGGTTTTTTTTGTACTTTGCATATAATCCCACTTGAATAGCTAGCACATCAGTTGCTACCTGTTTTTTATGGTCATAATATAGCAGCATTATTGTTTATGGTTTCTGTTAACTAAAAACCACTTCTTTGTAAATGCATATGTGTATTTCTTATTTATACAGTAAAACCATCAGTAATGCACATATTGCGCTTAAATCATTTATATGTATTTTCAGAATGTTTAATCTGTTAGTTTACTTTATTTCCCACTTATTTAAATGTCATTTGTGTTCTCTTGTGTTTATGTATACATGTACACTGAAAAAAATTATTTAAAGATGGATGATTCCTTGGATTTACTAAAAAATTTTTACGTTAAGAGCTTGTAAACAATTTATTTGAGCTGAATTAACAAATTAAGTTGAACATTATTAAATGTAATTTGTTTAAATTCCACACAAATAAATAGTTTGCAACAGTTTTGCATGCAACACTTTTATCAGTGTATTCTGAGCTCCCGTAAACCACAAAAAAATCCCTTGTGTGTTCACATACTTGGTGAATAAAGCTCATTCAGACTCAGATTTTGATAATTACCCAAAAGCATAAACATTTCTATCTTAAATGACTATCTCAAAAGTATACCTGCGCCTTCGCTCAGAGAAGCCAGTTGTATAATGAAGACCTCCAGCAATGCATTTCTATGCTCTGCCTTGACGATGACATTTACCTGCATCTCTCATAGCCGACAGAGTACTAGAGGGAATTGGGATTGTTGTCCCCCTTGTGGCGCTGAAAGGGTTAAGACCGATACAGCACTTTCTACTGCAGATGGATCTGTGCTCCTACTGAGCAGAGCAGTTGTACTGCTGCAGCTCCGTACACACACACTTGCAGTACTCCATCTAACATTGGGGATTTACTACAACGGCGCAAAGTAAAGCAAGAATAAAAGACGATTCAGACAGACTGACGCAACTTTACTGGAAGTGTGAGGAGTACTTTTAAAAAGCGTCCGAGTTGCTCGGGAAATCAATGCAGTCGGTGGATGCAGCCTATCTGTTTTCCAAAGTGATTGAGCATTAACTTGCTGTTCTTGGCTGGCCGGGCACCGCTCATACGTCGGGGCAGGATTGGGACTCTCTCTTTTTGTTTGTACCTCTCTCTCCCTCCCTTCCCCCTTCTCTCTGCACTATCTTCCTCCCTCCCCCGCCTCGTGCCGATTGAATCGGGGATCTCGCTGTGATCAGGCAGCTTCAGTATGAGGGGCTGGAGCCTTGCCGGAGTGCACACGGGTCTGCAGGACCCTGCTTTTATACAACACATGTGACTGAAGAAGGTTACAGATATGCTTCTGGTTTTTCTGGGGTGATCTAACAGCCGTAAGTAACATTTCTTCTCAGCGGTTGAATTTCTTGTTTGGATTCAAGTTTGTGTCTGAAATGCAACAAATCAGACCCTATCAGCAGTGGCGTGTTTTAGTTTCTTACTACTTCTGCAGAGTACAACAAGTGCTGCAACAGTTGCACAAACCGTTAGCGATTAGTTTTCATTTGGCTGCAGTAATCGCTGTGCCTTTAGCGCCGTAAATCTGCAGTGCCGGTGACGTTGCTTTAGTGCGTATGTGCAGGATGTCGCTTCGTCCTCTGGGGACCACCTCCCCTTACTGTGAGCTTTCCTGCTTCTTGGTTTGAATAGCAGGATCACATGCTTCTGGATTGAGGCTTTTAGTCATCGTCAGCACTTTGAAATCCATCTTTCTCCATTTCTGAAGTCATCAGTCACCAATTCCTACGTGTTGAGGACAGTGCCAGATTCAATAGTTATGTGTGTGTGCGTTTAAGACAGACATTTGGATGTTTTGCCACCCTCCTCATCTTCTTTTGGCTTCCAGTCAACATACGCAATGTTCTCTGGGAGCGTTTGTTTGCTCTGTCCTATGCAGCTTCTTGCCCTGTCTTGCGGAGGTAACATTTAACCCCTGTTTGTTCGTATCTTGGAAAAGTGTGTTTCCAGTCACTGATCCTGATTTGAAATCAAAACAGAGTTGATGTAGTTTCCAGTTATGCTGGTCACAGTTGATTAGCCTTATTATTTTATGACTGCATGCATGTCATGAGCAGTGTTGGGGATACCGCGTTAAAAGTAACACGCATTATGTAATAATATTACTTTTTTCCAAAGTAATGAGTAAAGGAACATTACTTTTTATATACAAGTAATATTATTTGAGTTACTTTTAGAAAAATGTAACGCGAGTTACTTTTTACCTTGCTTAATTGGCTTTTACAAAATATATTGAGCAATAAAAATGACTTCAGTCAGGTTGAATCACACACTCAATGAGAGAGCGTGCTGTGAGGGAACAGTCGGCTTGCACTCATCATCATCATCAGGCCTTCTTTTTCACTGTAGATGAGTCTGTGTACTGTTCTAGTTGCTGAATAACTCCGGATATTGTTTATTACGAGTCAGGGAGTATCCGGGATGTTAGTACTTAAGATGCATACCGTTTCACGACAACTTCGTTCAATTTAACGAACTGGTTCAACCTGTTCACTTAGAAGATCTGGTTAAAAACAAACGATTCATTCGCGAAATCGCCCATCATCACTACAGACAGTCATAATGGCCGGCCGGAGACTTATATTTTTGCAATGGATTCTTGTTATTTTGAACTCATCGAAGAAAAGAATTGGATTGTTGTTAAGTGTAGATTATGTGTAAGTAAAACTCTTGACAACTGCAAGAAACACAGCATTAAATCAAAAAACTAAACAACTGGATGCAAGGCACTACACCCACACTTTAGTAACTTCAGCTATGATTGACGTCGGTTCATGTTCTCCAGGTAAAACGATTAATTAGATTAAACTCATAAAATGGTTATTGCTTTTATTGTTGAGGAGATAAAGCCACTGTCTACTGTAGAAGCGACTACGTTTAGTAATATAGTAAGATTTGTTCTCTTTTAGGAAACAATTTACACCTTTAAGGCCACGTGAAGGGATTTATTCCATGCATTAAGCTCAGGTTTATTTTGGGGATGTTTTTTTTCTTATTGTTTTTTTTTATTATTAAGCATTTTTATTCATTAATATTGATCATCAAGTTTAAAATCTGTTTTTGCCGTCATATAAATTATTTCATGTTAATACTCTTAGGCTTTATTGCAATCTTTATCTCAATGGACAGTGAATTTACTTAATTACACAAAACATACAAGAGTAGCTAGCACATCACATTAATAATTGATAACGCTGTGCCTTCATTAATCTGTATATACAGCATGTATAGCTCTGAGCTAAGAAATTTCTCAAAATATTATTTTATCCTACTTTTTTGTAAGGGAAAATGAAGGTGTAGGTTATATAGATGGTTGTTAAATGCAGAGCTTCTTTATAAAAAAGGTGAAAAACACCTGCAAGTTCTGAAAGAGATTAAACCTCAGCCAGGAAAAGGAAAGGAAAGTAACGCTAAAGTAACTCAAAAGTAACAGAACGCATTACTTTCAATAAAATCTAACTAAGTTAATTGCGTTAATACTTTTTTAGGAGAGTAACTCAATATTGTAATGCATTACTTTCAAAAGTAACTTTCCCCAGCACTGGTCATAAGGGTCTGCAGTGCTCTGATGTAATTTCCCCCCATATTTCTGTATGTTAGTTACACCATGTGGTGGATAAATGTTAAATAATATATTCTACAAAACAGCTTCAGTTCGTTTTGTTGTAGCCAGTAGCCTGCTGGTGTCAATTATTTGCTATTCTTAGTGGAAGTCAATGTCAATAATGTTAAAATCCCACCAAAAATAGACGAAAACAAACATTTGCAGACTTAAATAACAGCGAACTATTATAAACGAATGGTCAAATCAACTGATACTGATGTTATTCGAAAGTATTCGAAAAGTATTGTGCAATTCTTTCTTGTATCCTGACTGCTATTTTCTTTTTGTAGCACAGAGAGGAAAAATAGGTCATTTCTCTACAACTTTCTGAATCAAAGCTCCTCTTTCTTGAGTGGCCAACATACAGTAGTATCTAATTTGGTCACAGTGTGATACCACTGTTCATTTCTGGATTAGCTCCATATCATCTCAGACCTGCACAACTAGGTAGGAATTATTCTTTTTTTGTCAACACTGTGAGTCGGCCTAATCCAGCTGAACGTCTCCTCTGAATGTCACGTTCATGTCATCTGTATCGTAGCCTCGCTAGTTCCCTGCATCTGAACCCGACGGCGACAACAAGAAGGTTATTTTTAGTTCCTCCCTCTTGCTCCCTCTATTTCGCTCTCACAACTTCACTCTCCTGTGTTGAGGGATAATGTGCTGCATATCCAGATTCCCTGCCTCTCAGTTCACGCTAGCATATTAATGACTCTTAACAGTTAGGACGAGCTTGACACTTGCTATACACAATCCCTCAATCATGCAGGACAAACAGGCGACTTGGTGATGAGCAGCGAATCACTAACACAACCGTCACATTTCCACTCTAATGATGCAGATATCTTCTTCAGTTTTAATGGGGTATCTCAGTTATGAGCATTACCTCAGAAGAAGTCTCTAGAGCCTGGCTATTAGAAGACCAGGCGCATGGATTGTTTGCATGCAGCTTGCAAGCCAATTATCCTAGACCTGAGGTTTATTGTCCTCCCTGTCGGATCGGCACCATCCAGTTGTCATAACTTGAAAAGCACAGATAGGTACACCATCTGTGCATCTTCCTATAATTGACTTTTTCCCACCTCTGTCAGAATTGATAACCTCTTCCACCCCCTCAAAACCGGTTCTGTATCATTAATTAAAAATGGCTTGGGTAACTTCCTGTTGGAATAGTTTGGCCCTGACCGCTCGTTACGGCTGTGTTCAGCTGTCCGATCCATCTGTGAGAGGGTCCATAGCTGCCCGTGCCTCCAGACCTCCGACAGTATATAGCATTGGCTGCCAGTCAGGCTAAGATTGTTTCTGCACTATGAAGATTTGATTGACCAGTGCGTAGGTGAGTGTGCTGGTATTTCTGGGAATGCAATATTTAACATGATGATGTGCAAACAGTGGATACATTTATCAGGAGAAACTTGGACCGTTACTTACAGCATATTTGGAGGAAACTGGTTGGTGGATGATTTCTCATAGAAACCCCCTGTGTGGTTTAAAAGCAACCATCTACACCAGGGGTCGGGAACCTTTTTTCAGCAAAGAGCCATTTCTGATTTGTTTTATCAAATGTATTTTTTTAGAGAGCCATTGGGGGTGTGTATATAACAAAGCCTTTATTTATTATTAAACAAAACCTTTGTTTAGATTCATGCACAATTCAAAAGTAAACAAATATAACGCATCATAATGAATGGACAAAGGACAATTTATAGATTTTTTTTTTCTTTTTGCCATCGCCACTCATGAATATTTGAATTTATATGCGCGAGGTTACCATAGAAATGTAAGTTGCTTGCCCTTTATAAGTGTCTTGATTCAAGTTAAACCACAGCATCACATATGTGCATTGGTTAAAAAGTAATTTTATTGTAAACTGAGTTCTTATTCATTTTGCTGTAGAAAATACAATATAAAGGGAATTGTAATTGTATTTTCAATTGGAAACTAATTTCTAGTCACAGTTATAATTTTTACCTTTAAAATATTATTGAAGGGAGACAGCTGGAGAGCCACGTATTTTTGGTCAAAGAGCCACATGTGGCTCCCCAGTCATAGGTTCCCTACCCCTGAACTACACTTTGTTGAGTTGGATATTTCGGCTGCTGAAATTTTATAGCATTACTAATTTTCTGAAAGGAAAAGGAGCCAGTTGTTTTTTTAGTTCTTCTGATATGTCTAATCCTGCTTCTGGAGGACCACTTTCTTGCATGGTTAACTCTAGCCTTAAAAAAACTTCTAGGCAGGTGTAGTTAAAATTGCACTTAACTTTATGGCATTGGCTCTCAATTGACAAATGACAATTACTTTATTTTAAACAAAGCATTCATTTGTATTATAAGCTGTTGTCTTCTACACTCCACTTTAGTGTCTACTAAGGCCCCGTTTACACTAATACGTTTTCGGTTTAAAACGTATAAGTTTTGCTGCGGCTACACGATCAGTCCACACTACGCTGAGTTTTTCAAGCTCTGAAAATGGAGCATTTTGGAAATGCTGGAGAGGCTGTTTTCATTCTAAAACGCTGCTTCTCCGTCTCAGTGTGGATGGGGGGAAAACGGAGACATCTGAAAACGGAGGCATGGCTGCAGACATTCTGATTAGGGCCTTTTTCCTCAATATTAAGTAGCCTACACACACTTCACTCCTGCATCCTCTCCTTGTAAGTTCAGACTGCGCAGGTTTGAAATGGAAAACAAACTCCCAAGGACACGTCGGGTAAATCTTCAAAGGGGACAGTGTATTTTATAACCTCATTCACATCAGCCTGCAGGCTACGTTGTTTCACTTTCTTAACAATAAAATGAAAACATGATATAAAGAATAAGTCTATTTTAATTTTGATATTAGCAACTTAACAGACACCAAACATCTTGAGGCATCGTCTAGCTACATGTTTATATGACCGTCGTCTTCATGCATATTTATAACAAAACGGAGCTGATAACATTACTGCCTCCTGTCATGTTCATTGAAAATACGAAACATACCCTCTCCTTTGCTGAATATCAATTTTAATACTCAATAATGGCCATTATAAAAGTATAACGTACAATAAGTTTATACAATATAGGAAATAAATGCAAGCAATCAGTCAAAAGTGCAGAATCAGTGTCCGCGGTTACATTAATGAATATGTTACCTTATCTTTGTGCTCAGCCAAAACACGTTACCTGAGACCAAGTAATAGATTCAAAAGACCAAAGTCTGTAGGAATATGTCATTAGATGAATTAGACAAGATGAATTAAATATCACGTTTAACAAATATAGTGAGATTAGATCCAGTGGAAGATTCTTGATGAACAGTCCGACGTGCACAGCTCTCATATGGGTGTATGTGCTCAAAGCACGCTGCAGTGCATGCCAGAGTGTGTGTGTGGTCACGTGATGTGTGTTTTCAGCGGTGTAATGTAGACGGGAGAGTTGTTCAGAAACGCTAGTGTGGACATGGATCGTTTTCATTCTAAAAGGCTGTTTTAAAACTAAATGTTTAGTGTAAACAGGGACTCAGACAATGCTCCTAACAATTCAAAGTTGTCATCTTCTAGGAATGACGTGTTTCATAACCTTGCTATCATGACTTTGCTCAGACGAGCTATTCGCTACTTGAGAGGGTTGATAAATGATGCAACGAAGATTTATCTTTAGCGTGGGAATCTCTTGATTGAGGAAATCTGTCAAAATGAATCTGTAGCCCTCTGGGCTCTCATACAGGAGCATCAGGACAGTCGTTCCAGTGATTCCCATCACCTAGGAATCCTTTTATGACACGTATGACACCAGGGTTTGATTGCAGCCTGTAGGCATCCTGAAACTCATGACATGTTTCATTTTTGACAGGACTTGGAGTAATAGGGAGTGATGGTGATGGTCGACTGTGCTCATTACGTACTTGCCACTTGTTTTGGTGAGAAATGGGATTGGATTTTACAAGCAGACGCCAGTTCTGATGTAGCATGTTTTGATTTATCCAGAGCAAATTGTAATGCTATTTGCAAGGACAGTCCTATATGTGAACCTTCAGTCACGTGCAAACTGCAGCTAAACCAGGCTAAAGGAGGAGAGTGAACCATGTAACTGTTAGACCTGCAGTTCATTTAAATGTACACTGTAAAACCCGAGAGTCAACTTCATCAAATGAAATGAGTATAGTCAACTCAAAATGTACTGAAAGTTAATTCTGCTCATTTGAAAAGAGTTTTGAACTCAGTGTTGAAGGTAATGAGTTAAATAAATACCTCATTACCTCAACTTAAGTAGAGTAAGTTCACAGGCCTCATATAGATTCCTGAAACGGTTTGAGTTGCCTTAACTTATTGGGTTTTACAGTACTCAGTTGGTTTGAGTTCATGCACTTTAATATCAGGTGTAAACAGGGCCTAATCGTATTGGGCTAATGAGTAACTTCCTAGCAACCTTCAACCAAACCTAACCAACAATTTGTGAAAGTATTAAGAACAGACCTTGCCTGTCCAATGGAAATATGTGTCAACAACTCACTGCACAGTTAATTTTAATAGCATTTATTAACATGACAGGCCGAAAATGTAGAAATGTGCTGGTCTAAATCATTAATTATTAGCTTAGCATCACTCGTATCTCTTTTTCATGATTAATTTTGCCTGGAAGTTAGTGGGAGAATATTGATTAAAAAATGATTGGTGCAAGACGCACTAGTCAATTAGAAAATGAGAGAACTCTTTCTCTCTCAGCGTATCGCTCCATCATTTCTGCTCTCAAGGCTAATTAGCTCAAGTAGCTACAGTGCTGCAAATCTGAACATACACAAACACAACCTCCGAACGCTGCTTCATCAGGGAATGTTTCCCGCTTTTTCTGTTGTAAAATGGGCTGCCTAAAGCAGTGTTGTCATGCTTAGTCATAGAGTTTGTTGTGTGTATGTTTCTTCCAATATTGGCCGCTAGAAAACCAAACATGGATAAATAAGAGATATCATCAATCCAAAGTGCCGTTCTTTTTTTGTTCTCTTTGAGCAGTTCAGGAAAAGTTAGGAAAAGACATGCTGTAGTGTATTAAAATCTCTCTAAAGAGCTTTTTCACTTATCTGAAAGTTCAGAAGAAACCATAAACAAAGATTTACTGTCAGCAGGAATCAAGCGGCCCCTTTGTTGGTCTTTCGGCTGGCCGATGAAAACCACCTATAAATTCTGACAAAATGGTGCAGGGTATGTTGCATCAGCGTTTTTACGGCACCGATCAGCCTAAAGATGGGCATAAATCCTTGCAACCCGGCTTTTGCTTTGCACAGTGCAACCCTTTCCCCAACTGAGCTTTTTAGCCCAGTGTTCTGCACACTTTTGTTTATGAATATTTAACATTGTCTGAAGGATGATATTGTGTTTCCCCTCAAGCGGGATTCCAAGGTTGTGTTTAAAATAACTCGATGTATTTTCTTCGCAGCTCATTCATTTTTGAAGCCGTCTATGTTAAGACAACAAACTGTTTGTACCCCCTCGTGTTGCTGTGTAATTCCTGTGTTAGTTTCTTTCCGTACACTCCAGCTCTGGAGCCGGCTGGCAACATGCCTAGACTGACAGGAGGAACTGAAGGATGAGTAATGTTGTGGTTAACAGAATGAATCCAAAGCTCTGTTCCAAAGCCGAGTGCGCAACTTTACTGTCTGCTGCCTACACAGCTAGGTAACTTCTAAAGTGGCATGCTAACCTTCGTAGAACCTTGTAAGAGTGCAAAATACCAAATCATGCTGTAAGGCCATTTAGAAATCGCACATGTTCAACTCGTGATTTCGATACGGTTTCAATTAATTGCACAGCCCTACTAGAGATGCACTGAAATGATAAATCTGTACCAAATGTAAAATTCTAGATGCACTTGGCTGAAAACCGAAATCAAAAATACTTTGTAATTTTTTTTTACAATTATTTTATAAAGTTATATAAAGTTAGTTTTTTTCTTTAATTTAACCTAAATTATACTGATTTAAAAACCTAGCTAATAAAATAACCTCAATTTATTAATTATGAACTAGTCAAGAGTCGTCAATGTACTAGCATTGCTAGCAGCAGGAGCAACTATGTCCTGTCATTGTGGTATTTGAGCGAAAATTTGCCATTTTAGTGTTTCATACGACAAAATAACATTCGGTCATTTTCCTTCGGCTTAGTTCCTTTGTTCATCAGGGGTTGCCGCTAGGGATGCACCGATACCATTTTTTTTTTTTTGGAACCAATCCAGATACCAAAATTCTGAGTATCGACTGATACACAACCGATCCTGATACTGTGCCTTTTTTAGCGTAACACAGTTTCTGTAGTTCTGGTGATAAACTCAAATAAAATATCTTCTTTAGTAAACAGACCTATAGTCCTACTGTATATGACAGACAGCACAATCTAAAAACATGATGCTTGCTGTATTATTTGAGCATTCATTACGACATTGATATGATCTGTTGTGGTCCAGCTTATGTTTACTTTTTTAATATTAAGATTTTTCTTTGAAATCTGTAAAAGGCTACCACTCCTTACCCTAATCGTTGGTAAAATACCAGCCTTTTAGCAAAGCCTGATATTTTCCTGCAGGTTTGACGCAGACTAAGCTGAACTGTCTGAAGCAAGTTTTACTTAAACATTGCCTCGCGAAATCTCGCCGTGAGTGAGATGGAGAAAATGAAAGCACATCAGCACCGTGGAAAAATCGGATGCTCAAGACATAATCTTTAAAATTATGATTTATATTATGCATATTGCAAATACTGTATATGACAGGTTTGTGATACAACAAACACAGAGGAGCATTAATTAAGTCCTTATTTTCCATGCAGCGAGGCAAATCATCCACCCGCACAGTTGTGTTCATTGTTCATCTATTTTTGAGATTTTTTTTTTCTCTGAAAAATTATCTTTTGGAACAAATTTCATTTGGTGTAATTTGTATCTTCTATTGCATTTTTTGTTAGTCAGTTATCTACAAAAAAACAAGAAGATTTGAGGTGAAGTTCAAAACAAGGTCCGCTTAAAGGCTTTAGCGCCAAAACACAAACTGGTCTGTTAGATAACATAAAAATTATATTAAAATTCCAAGTATTGGGATCAGTGCATCACTAGTCGCCACAGCGAAATGTACCGCCAAATTATTCAGCATATGTTTTACACAGCGCATGCCCTTCCAGCTGCTACCTAGTACTGGAAATATCCATACACATTCACACTCATACACTACAGCCAATTTATTATATTCAATTCACCTATAGTGCATGTGTTTGGACTGTGGGAAAACCCGGAGGAAACCACCGGAAGCACTGGGAGAACATTCAAACACCACACAGAAATGCCAACTGATCCAGCCGAGACTTGAACCAGCGACCTTCTTGCTGTGAGGCGACAGTGCTAACCACTGAGCCACCATCTTGCCCTAACAAAAAAAATTAACAAAACATTATAATTGCTGTTTTTTTTGTGATCTATCCCTTTAAGATGCTGCCTTATGGTATGTAATGAACCTTCAAGAAGACAATTGAACAGCTCATGTGAATCATTTTTCAAGGACGTTCTCTTGTGATATTTGCATTGGTTGCATTGCCGTCTCCCTTTGCTGTTTGGTCTCTTGTTGGGAAGCCTTCTATGATTCAGGCTGCTGTTCCAGAAATTGACTGTCTAATGCCCCGAACGGCAGATCTGACAGATCTCCAGTGGGCTTGTTTGAACGTAAGTGGCATTAGTTACAGAACACTTGGAATTGGCCATCTCTGCTGGACGCGCTGAATATTTTTTAACATTCAACAAGGGGAAGAGAAATAGATTGTACAAGAGGCAGATGGAATTTCTAATCCACTTCCTTCCACGTGGTGTGATGATCTTGTTAAGAGGGAATGAACGCAGTAATTCGGAGACTGAATCCGAGCTCATGACTGATCGAAAAGAGCTGTTGTGCTCACGAGGACACTGGTTCAGGTTCAGCTTACCTCATCTCTTGATCTGAGCTCTCTCTCTCGTAGACTGTAATTAAAGGCAGAAGCCAGTAAATACGTGTTTGCATTTTCTTAAATAGGTAGGCTTGAATCATTTTGAAAGATTAGTCTGGCTATTGGTTTTGCTTTTACTCATTTTCTCTTCCCATTTAGTTGCAGTGATGTGCTGCATTGCAGGGTTATGAATTAGACCATTGATTGCATTGCTTTGAAACATCGCACAGTAGGTATATAGTTCCATCATTTGTCTTTCTACAGTAAAAATCTATTATTAGAATTTAATCATGAAATATTGCAAAAGTGCCTGGGTTATTTGTGAATGAAAACATCCTGCTAAGATTTAAATCTAAAAATGCACCTTTCATGAAGTTATTGGCTCCCTAACTATATTGTTCAACTAATAAGAGTCAACTAATGTTGGTCAACTAATAAGAGTCGTCCTCCAAATGGACCTTTTTGTCGTGACATCCGAGTGAAACATTACACGCAGTAGGTCAATTACAACAGACTGGGTTATTGGACCAATCACTGCAGATTAGCCTCACTCCAATGAGGGGGGGTTTGAAAAATAAATCGCTGAATGAGGCAATCGTTGGGATAATTAGGTAAAATTAATGCATATTATAGGACAACAAAAGTGTTTATTACTTTGCATGCATATCAGTCTGTTAGGGACACTTAAAACCAAAATATGAACCTTTTATAATCCATAATAGGGCCACTTGAGTGTAACAGTATAGCCACTATTTCCCCAAGTGGATTTCCTGGGTTTCTTCATGTTTTTGACAGGCTTGTGGGTACAAGAGCGCCCTCTAGTAGTGATGTGTCGTTGTGCACTGAGGCTTCAAAGCATGCATCAAAAAAAGGTCCATTTTGCGGTGAAGCAGTGTACCGTAACTTGATTCGTTTAGCCATGATCATATGATCAGTGATGTCCAAAGCTCGCCTATACCCACGTGACTGCTTTGAATTTTGATTGGGTTAGTAAAGTGTATAGCAAAAGATTAAGCGTCGATTACGTGCATTTCTACTGTTTCAAAGCACTGCACCGGCCCCACGCACTAGTAATTCAACTAAAATACAATAGTAATTTATAGTAAAAGCTTTTGAAATGCGCTAAAGTGCAAGACATGTATTAAATAAAGAAAAGATTCACGCAGCTTCTCCTACCGCAGCAAATTATGTTTTTACTCTTGATATTTGGCGGCAGATAATCAGGAAGTGACTATTTTGTTCGCTTTGACTCGTTGGATGGAAATAATCCAGTTTTGTGTATAAAGTTAATTCGCATTTGTGAATAGAAACATAGCTACTGACTATTAGCGCACAAGTATAAACACTCACAATGATGATGCATGCAAGGTATGTGCCATGAGGTACCACAATCACTCAACACATAATAGAAGTCAGGCTTAAGACCAACAACGTGCACTTGTAATATACTGTAAATGTAGTTTTCATGTGGACTGTAACATCTCCATCTAAATATCAGTTATCCGTGTAAACATTTATCATGCCACGCTAAATCTTTCTTAGAGAAATTGTAGTTTTACGTTTATTCCCGTTTGAGCACTTGAATGACTAGGTGGCCTTGGATCTACAGCGTTTAAGGTCAGTTGATGCCATTGCTTTTCGTATAACCTTATCTGGCTTCCATTTCCATATGACACCTCAGGAAGAGGCCAGCACGACTGTCCCTCTGAGAGTAGCTGTGGCTTTAACAAGCGTTTGGAAAGATGCAGGATATGTTAATAGACGCGATCGATCGGAGCAGCTCCTCATTGCCATGCAGGGCACAGGTGAAGGGTTGAGCTTGCAGTAATTGTCCCGTAGGTCAGCACATTTCCCACAACGCACTGCCCTCGTATTCGCTCTCCTCCCTCTCATCCCTCCCTCTTATTTCTGTCTCAGCAACTGCACTGGGTTTTAGTTTAATTCACAGTCTGTCAGTCATGTTTCATTATGCCATAATTGTCAAATTGTCTGTTTGCTGACGTTATAAGAGAAGAAACGTCAGATCTTTCTGTTGATCTTGTATTTTATCCTGTATTCGTGGAGACTGCAGATATGGACAGTGTAGAGCTGCAGGATAAATAACTTTTTTCTTGAGTCATTGATAATGGTTAGTTATTATTGTTGTAGGGCTGCTCGATTATTTTGGTCATAATTGTAATCACGATTATTCAAAACGATTATCAGTTGAAGTCTAAATGATTCGCCCTTCTGTGAATTTTTTTATTTTATGTTTTTTATAAATATTTCCCCAAAGATGTTTAACCTCCTAAGGCTTGAGTGACCACACTCACTCTTAAGTGGCTATTCAAAATACTTTGAGTGTTTTATAATTTGTTACAGACATACGGTGTCATCCTGCAACTGTTTTGCAGCATATGAAATGTCCAAAACACTGTTTTCAACTGTCCAAAATGGGAAAAAAGGTTTTTCCTCTCTGATAGTCAAAGCAAGTTGCCTATGTTAAATAAAGCAAAAAAATATCTATGTTAAATATACATTTAATAAATTCAGGAAAAAGTATGTTATGTAAATTTGGACCACAAGTCCAGATATATGGACATCACTTTTCTCTAAAAGTACATTGTATCAAAAGATGATACTTAGGTTTTAATTCTAATTAAAACCTAACCTAAACACTAACCTAACACTATTCTAAAACCTAACCTAAACACTATTCTAATGAATTATATTCTAATTTTATTAATCATTTGAATAAGTGTGGTCGCTGCCATTCGAAACCATCAAACAAGTGAATTCTTGTGAAGTTTAAACACAACACTAGACTTTTAACTAAAAAAAGATGTGATGTGATCATAAATAGGACAGAATTCTTGAGCATAGCAGTTTTTCCCATCACTAGGCTTGAATATCGAGTTCGATACTTTTTAGATACCAACAGAATTTCTTTGATACCAGAAAAATATTGTGTCATTCGGTACTAAATTTCAATAGCTAAAATGGATCTGGATGTCTCCTGAAAAGCCAGAGCCTCACATATTTGCATGACATTGTTCATGTTTAACTGAAATCTGTTTGAGCGTATTTGGACTAATTTATTGTTTGATTACATTTTGTGTTTTAGCGTTTCACTGTTTAAAAGCAGACTGACAAAAGAGAGACATTATAAAAGACTTATAAGTTAGTTGTCTTTACTTTTCTGTCCTTGGCCAAAAACTTGCTCTCACATGGTAAGTTCTGTATAAGCATTATCAAAATCAATTTTACATAGATATGGAAACAAAATGCTGTATCGATACGCTGTCATAAATTTGGATGTCATTGTTTTTCTTCTTATTTATCATGTATATGTAGGCATTACACAAAACATTACATCATGTAAATGTGCTTAAAAGTTCTGGAAAAGTCTTGGAAAAGTCATGGAATTTTAGTAGTAAACATGTGTATGAACCCTGTGAAATGCGGTCAGCCACATTTAGAGCTCTCTCTATATACTCTATATAAGCATCGCTGTGCAGCTCCAAAATACAAAGTCATTATAATTATCAATCTTTCAAAAGATTTTTCCCATTTGTCAACAATAATAAAATAAAATACCACATCATCACTTACTATTTAGTTTGTTTTCATAAGCACACATCAGAATAAGAGTGGTTTATTCTGTAGCAGTGTAGATTAGTAAGATTATGGAATATAGAAAGCTTAAATAGCTTTTAAAAATCAGTGTTGAATTCACAACACGTTTTTTTATTTTTATCTTTTATTACTTTTCCCAATTTAATTTTGTATTTCGATTTATTTATTTAACAATAAAACAGAGCGTTTCTTTTTTACATTAATACTTAATCTAGGTTGAATTACATTAAAGCAAACACTTGAACTGGCTTTCACATTCAATTCAATTCATCTTTATTTCTATAGCACTTTTACAATGTAGATTGTGTTAAAGCTGTTTAATATAGAAGATAATAGTGAATTAAAACAGTGTAGTTCAGTTTTCAGAGTTAAAGTTTAGTTCAGTTTAGTTCAGTTCAGTGTGCTTTAATATTCACTGCTGAGAATCCAAACACAGAGTAATTCATCGATGCGCAACTCTACAAGTCCCAAACTATGCAAAGCCAGTGGTGACAGCGGCAAGGGAGAAAAAAAAAAGAAAAAAAACCTTTACCAATGGACAAAAGTGAAGGAAAAAAAACCTCGAGAGAAACCTGGCTCAGTTGGGCACGACCATTTCTCATATGGCCAAACGTCTTGTGCAGAGCTGCAGTCTAGGCACTGCAGGCTTGACGTCAGCGTTGTCACATGTAAATTTAATATTACATCTTTAACCCAAGTATATCTCCTGACTCTCTGCAAGAGTTTACTAATGAGTCCCTCTCGTCGACAGACTTTATTTGGTCAGATTAGCCTGCTAGTCCAACCAAATCTACTTAATCTTCAGAATTCACCAGTGCTTTATAAAACGCAGTTGAGATTAAAGGGATCAGACGGCGGTCGAGTTACAGCCGTTTCTTAGCCTTGGCAAGAGCCTCAAACCATAACTCTTGCTGTCAGAATGAAGTAGAACTGTTTAACTAGCTGTGCGCTAACAAGATGTAGCGAAAAGGGAGGCGCTGTGAAGTTATTATCTGTAAGGTCAAAGGTAATAGACGGATGGACTGAGACTTGATCTGGGAGCTGGTAAAGATGTGACACAGGAACGGCATTCATCCTCCGTCTCTCACGGTGAGGTCAGAAGGCAATCGTTCAGGTTTCACACTGAAGGCCATCAAGCTCTCATCGCAGTTTCTAGGAAAACCCTCTCGGTTTGAGCATCCAGAGCTGCTTGTTGTAATGTGGATTCTGCAAATGCTGTTCTTGTGGATTTGCTCATTCATGCATGTAGTTATTAATAGGGTATATATGCACAGGGGCTTTTCATTTTAAATAAGCCATTATAAAACTCACCCCATTTGAAATTGTTTATTTAAAGCCAATGATTGAGATATGATATAAAGTTTGAGTATCCAGAGCTGTTAGTTGTAATGTGGATTTTATATATGCTGTTCTTGTGGATTTGCTCACTTGTGTTTCCTGTTGTATGTCGTTAATAATGAGGTATACAGTAGGCAAAATTTAAAGTGGATCATCACCTTTCCTGAACAACACCAATTCTTGTCCTAGGACTACTTTGAAAAACATTCATTAGGGTTGGGCGATGTCGATCAATTAGGCATCGTACGATGTCTAATGTGAAACATTATGATGGACTGTGGCATCATTGCCATAGGCGTCAGTGAATTAATTATTCATGAATAATTAATTAACTCATAATGAATTTGTAGCCTACCGTTTCAACTAACTGACCCACATGGTCTTTGTTTCATCCATAACCAAATCAACCAATAACCAAGTTACACACAAATTACCACCTGTCAATCACTTTTTCCTGCAGGGCATGAATAGGCAGAGTGATCTTTGTTGTTATAATGGCGTCGACAAACTTAGTTGGATAAAAAAGGTGCACAACCAACAGTATCTGAGGTTTTCGCTAAAATTACTAAGTACAAGCGTGAAAGCGAAAGAGTGAAGTAGTGCACTGACGCTGTGGCACGTTACATGATAGATTTAAAAGACCGAAGAGTCGTTAGATAGAGACAAGATTATTTAACAATTATAGTGAGACACGATCCAGCGGTACATCCTTGATAAACTGTCCGACATCCACTGATCAAAGCAGCCGCTGAGCTGGAGCAAGACGAGCGCATGACAGTGTGTATGTGTGTCTGTATGTGTGTCTGTGTGTGTGTGTGATTGGTCAGGTGATGTGCGTTTTCAGCAAGTGGTACTCGTATAGTGTGGACGGAGGCTCTTCAGAAATGCTAGGTAAAACGCCAGTGTGGACGTGGATCATGCATTCTAAAAAGCCATTTTAAAATTAAGCTGTATTAGTGTAAACGGGGCCTAAGTGTGTAGTGTGTAGGGCAGGGCGGAGGATCGCGATGCCGCCTTAGCATCATGATGTCTATCGGCGATGGGCGATGGCATCGTCTATTGACCCAATTCTAACATTCATGATTGTATTTGAATGTTGACTACTGTATATTAGTGTTGCACGATACCAAAATTTTGACTTCGATATGATACCTAAATTAAGTATCACGATACCGATACTAAAACAGTACTACACCATCATTTTTTTTCTTTCAAAATATTATTAAATGATAAACACCTTAGTGTTTGTGTCAGCTAAAGCAGAATAGAACCATTTTTTTTAAAGTAAAATAAATATAGAAATAAAAGCTAATTTTGACAGCACTCCAGCCCGAGCTGTTTTAACATAAATAAAATAGTTTTCTATCTTTAAAAATACTGTAGACAGACGTGCGCATAACTTTTTTGGTGTGGTTCTCAAAGAATCTGGAGATGTTGCTTGGTCCTGTTTGTGACACAGTGAGGGGTGAATGATGCGACATGCATTTTTCATCTGTCCATGATGTCATCTACTAATCAAAAAGACAAGATATTATTACAGCATGCAGCATTACAGATGGTGTTTACAGACCTCTACTTACATTTTTGTCATGCAAAAAAAAAAAGAAAGTCAGGCTTATGTCATCCATTTTCACAATATATTTGAATATTTTGGCCTATTAGTGCATGTATGATATTTGAATATCTTTGAAATAAAAACATTAACTTATGTAAATTACATAAAGCATTTTGTTAAGTAATTTGCTTTGCTGTATCTCAGATATCGAGGACAACGCGGTCAGCTGCTGTGTTTACTTATAGCTCGACTGAACTTTGGAGAAAGTTGTTTTGTTTTCAGCCGGTTAAATCAAAGCAGCACATTTGTCTATTTATCATCATTGTAATGTGTAAAAGCGAGTGATTAAGCACATAAACTCTGTTTGACCAATTCATACGTGATTTATCAACTCATACGTGTGATTCATTTCAGTGATTCAGTTCAATTATGTCAGGTTGGAGTTCACTCAATCACACAGCAGAGCAGACAGTCCTTCTCGAGGCTGATTTTTGCTTTCGGTTTCGCAGCGCGATCCTTTGCCATCAGGCCCGATGTCACCACGCTTGAGTCGAGTAAAGTTTGGGGGTGTGACTGATACTCCGTCTGTACACACAGAGACTACGTTTATTTTACCTTCTTCCTCCAAGCTTCAAGCAGGGCACAGTTGGACGTGTTTTACACACAGGCTGTCATGGTTCACACAGGCTTTGTGATATTCGTTTGTTTGCCCTGACTGTCAGCAACATGCAAAATAATTCCTAATTTCACTTCGTGAATCAGCTCTGTCCACAAGCTGTGGGGGTTCACTCAATGTTTTGTCACTATGGAGAGAGTGTGTGAGAGGACAACTCGGTTCAACAGCTCAACACGCACTCAGTTTGCCGTAGAAGCGTTCAGCCCCCACATTGCCCCCTATTGACGAGCACTCACAACTACAACTGTCACTCAAAAGTATATGTAAAAATGTAAAATCGTAACATTTTGAGAGCCAGGGTATCGCGATACTTTTTTATTATCGTATATTGTGCAACACTACTGTGTATGCATCAGGACTTTTACACTTCCAGTGAACTGTCATGCCATTATAAAGTCACCACGTTTGAGGTCTGGTTTATTTAAAGCCAATGATCTTCACTGTCTGATTGAGATACAATATAAAGTGTGTTTCACACCGGACAAGAAGCACTGCCTTACATGCAATTGTTCTGCATCAGGTCAGGTTATGGAAATTTGTTTTCAGTGGTGTTTTCTACACTCGCCTGCTGCTCCAGTCTGCAAAAGTCCATTTAAATGCTCTTTCATTGTGATTTACACTAACAACTAAATGCTTAAATCTATTTAACAGAGTATATTTTAGTTAATTTATATTATTGATGCTTTAAAAGGAACTTTATGAAACTGAAGATAATTATTTTACCGGAAGTTTATTGGTGCCTGAAAAACACTTGCTGTGCATTGGGATTAGGAATGAGACGATAACTGTTTTCAAGGTATTCCGCGGTTTGAAAAAGTCAAGGTTTTAAAACGGTCAATTTTCTGCAATACCGTTCCTAAGGTATGTGTAAGATTTTTTTGTTGACCTTTTCTGGACAACAGTATCTCCAGCAGAAAAGATATCCAAAGATGCCATTTTAAATTATAAAAAAATCAGTTTTTGAAGTAAATGAAGACAGCAGAAGTCAATAAATAATTCAGCTTGACATGTTTACTGCTCCAAAATATTATACAGTTTTCTTAATATAAAATATGTTGTGTTTAAAAGGAGAAAATGTTTTAGTTTTTACCCAGACATTTAAAAAGAATATATTTTAGAGCAGTAAACACAAAACTGTGATATTTTTATTCAAGGTTATCATACCGTCAAAATCTTATACCGGCCCATGCCTAATTGGGATTTAGATTCACTTGGTAATTATATAAATACATATTGGTTTAATGTAACTTATTTTCTGGTTAATTTATAAACCTAAAAAATGTTTTGGCATATTAAGTGCTATAATAGAATAGTTGAATAGTTTTTACTGTATATTTAGCTTTATATAATAAAATACATTCAAAAATTATAATACATTTTTTGAATTTTAAAAGTATTTTGCACGTCCGGTAATTCACTATATTTAACAGAATGAATTCTAATCTGAGAAAGGGTGAAAAGAACGCTTTTATTACTTCAATGAGAACATTCTGGTAGTAATTTTGTCCCTCCAACTGTTTTAGGCTATTTTACTGTAAATATGAATCATCCTTGTGAATTATTGAGGTCAGGATTTAAAAAAATTTTTGGGAATCCCATATGTGGTCCAGAGAGTGACTCTTTAGTGAAATGAAGAATCCTGTACAACACATGAGGAGAGAGTGAAAGAATTTCTAATAGAGAAGTGTGCGCTTGCGTGTGTGTGAGAAGTTCTGGATGTCCTGTCAGGTGCTGCCTCTGGTCCTGACACTGCTGACATTCCTCATCCTTCATGGATTTTCTTACATGAAGTCTTGCCACAGTCACGATTGAGTGGATGCACAATACTTCAAGCTTACAATAACTGATATTAGCACTACATCAGTTTTATAAATTATGAATAGTAAGATTATAGAAAATTGAAAACATGGCATTTAAAAATCAGTATTGCATTGACCACTTTTTTTTTTTCTTCCCCCAGACTTTACCAATGTTTTTTTTATTTTATTACTTTTCCCTGTTTTTTTTATTTATTTTTTTTTATAATTTTTGTGAAGTTGCTCCTTGGTTAATATATTAGTATCTTCATGGCATGTCCACACTTAACCGTTTCTCTGAGACCCATTTAAGGCATTACATGCAAACTTCAAATCTCTAAGGTAAGGGGAAATCACCCTTTTAAGGGTCATACTATTGGGAAAAGCCTTTAGATGCTTGGCACAGCTAGAAGTATTGTATCGTTCCATCATTATGACCAGAAATCAGTGATTGGTATTGACTAAAAAATGTCCTGATTGTAGCATCACTAAAATTAATATGTGAAACTAACATGTTTTTTTGTTTGTTTGTTTAAAGTTATTACCGGACCATCCAACTCCATCTGTCAATTTTTCGGTGCCTATTTTATTGTTCAGATGTCTACTTTTCCAGCAGAACAATTAACAAACTTATTTAACCGTCAAAAGACAAAACGACACAAAGGAAAGCTGTAAAAGGCAATATACAAAAATGTGTATCGTAATTTGTTTCATTTTCTGATGTTTCAATGTTCAAAACAGAATACAAAGAAATTTTTAGTTAAGGTTTTTAAATTTGTTTACTTTTTTTGCCATGTAATTTTAATTATGTTTTATTATTGTTGTTGTTGTTGTTGTTGTTGTTGTTGTTGTTGTTGTTGTTGTTATTTAAATATATCAAATATATGTATCTATTATTATTTTTCATGTTTTTAATCGTTTGCTTGATTTCTAATGTTTCAGAATAAGTTTGTATTTTATTTTCCCTATATTTTGTTCTGAAGTTCAAACAAAATCCAATAAAATATATTTTGGGAAAAAAAAAAAAATACTTTTAAACTTTAAATTAGTTTTTATTTTATTCTATTTTTCTATTTTATTTTAACTAATAAAAGCTGAGACCTGTGTGAATGTACAGGAGCACACACACACACACACAGCTGGTGTTGTTGGTGTGACACTGTGTCGAGCCTCTGTTCACAGTCACTGCATTGCAGAAGCCATGGAGAACAACATGAATAAATCTGTCCTTTCCTTCCTTCTCCTCAAGCCCTAGCACGAGCTTTCAGCACCTCTGCCGTTTCCTCGTCTGTTTAGCATTACATCATTTGTGAATCTCCGCTTGATAACGTGTGGGAAGTTGATTTACACTCTGGAGGATTTTCTGAACGCGTTTTAAGTGCTGAAACTCTTTCATTTGTGAATGTGTGCGCAAGCTCGCTTGATTTTAATGAATGCTTCTGCATCCTTCAGGCCGTGTGGGAATGTAACCAATTAAAGCTGTTGATGTTAATCTAACGATTTGTGTGTTTCTCTATTAATCTCTTTCCTTCTTTCTCTGTGTTTTTTCTTCTCAATGCAGAGTGCAGCAATGGATGAGACAGTAATATGGGAACAGCACACTGTAACTCTGCACAGGGTGAGAATTTCACTTGTTTTTTTTTTAATCTCTGTTTATTTTTGTGTGTTTGGAGTCCCAGAGCAGATGCTTCTCACACTGTGGTCTGTGAAATATATGTTCAGGAAATTGTTAAATTTTTTTCTCTCTCTTTGGTTTCACTTGCTGTTAAACACATCTAGAGTAGGGCTGCGTGATATTGGACAAATCTGACATTATGATATTTTGTTTTGCTGTGATTTTTATATTGCGATACGATTACAATTTCGGCAGTTGACTTGAAGAGCTGTATTTGGTATGTAGTCATTAACTTAGATTGGAATAATCTGGTAGAGGACTGAATCAAACAATTGCAAGAATAATAAAACCAGTGGTGTATTGGTTAGTGCATCGACACATGCACTCCGGTGCTCACGGCGACCCGAGTTCGATTCCCGCCTCGTAGTCCTATGCCGATCCTTCCTATCTCTTTGTGTTCGCTATGAAAGAGTAAACAGGTCAGATGCTTTTCGTAATCATAACTGTAAAATGCATTATGATCATTTATGATGTGCGCGCCGGCTTCACTTTCACTTCCGAGTGCGCCTCATGGCTGCCGTCACTCTGAGAAAAAAACACACACATGCAAATAGTTTTTTCAGGTTTGCTCTCAAACGCTCTGGGATAACAGTTTAAAGTTTAGATAAAACCACTGATGTTTATGGTAAAGATTAAAATCACCATCATACTCTATGCACTTAACTTGATGCTCAAAAATGAAAGTTGTAGGCACAATTACATTGTTTAACCGATTGATGGCAACAGCCAGCCATCAAAAATATGCCACTGAATAATTCTTCAAAAATGACACGTATAGCAATGAAATATGACTAAATAACTGGACTATTTACTAAAACAAATATGGGCTGTACAAATTATGTTAGATAATGTTAGTACAGCATATTTTACTATTTATTTTTATTCAGCTTTTTAAATAAAATTACAGGTTCTCAGTTCTGTTTGCTAAAACCAAAGGTTTCTTGCAGTGCTGTTTTTGTAATAAATGGGAATTTAAATTTGTCTCCTCCCCTTTTTGGTTGATCCAAAAAATGTCCCGATCTGTGACTAAAAACCTAATTATAACAAAACTATTTTGTTTGGAAATGTTCAAAAATATATATTTTTCCATTAAACAGAAATTGTAGAGAAAAATATATAGGGGGCTAATAATTCTGACTTCAACTGTATATTGTCATAATGCACAGCCCTAATCTAATGCAGTACCAAACATTCATTTAGTGTGATAAAAGCTTAATGTACAGCCCACTAGAAAACTACAACCTCAAGCTTTTAACTGAAACTGACCATTCACTTCACTTAAGCATTATTTTAATATGCATTACTAACCTGTTAGACCTGACCAAGGGGAGCATTCATTCAGCTGTGTGTGTGTGTGTGTGTGTGTGTGTGTGTGTGTGTGTGTGTGTGTGTGTGTGTGTGTGTGTGTGTGTGTGTGTTGTGCAGTTTAGCATGTTGTTTTTCTGCTCTTTATCTCCATGATAAGGTCTTTCTATCTGCTCTGCCCTTCTCTCTGTATCTCTCTGACCATCACATCTCCTTTATCTCTTCATTCTCTCTCTGCTGTTTGTTAACCTGCGTCTGGGTTTCTGACAGGCTCCAGGGTTTGGCTTCGGGATCGCCATCTCTGGCGGACGGGACAACCCTCACTTCCAGAGCGGGGAGACGTCCATCGTCATATCAGATGTGCTGAAGGGAGGCCCCGCCGAGGGCCTGCTGCAGTAAGACTGATCACATATTCGCTAAAACTGAGAATGCTTTACTAGTTTAACCAGTTAAAGTTTTAAAAAATACATGCAAGTGATGAAAAGTTTTCTTGTAATTGTATAATAAATAAATAATAAGTTAATTTAAATATACACTACCTGACAAAAGTCTGGTCTTGATCCCAGTTATAAGAGCAACAAATAATAACTTGACCTTCTGCCACTTTTCCAAATGATCAACTGAAGTTGAGTTCTCTGATGAGTCATCTGTTGAGCTGTATCCCAATCATCACAAATACTGCAGAAAACCTACTGGAACCCTCATGGACCCAAGATTCTCATAGAAATCTGTCAAATTTGGTGAAGGAACAATCATGGTTTGGTGTTATATTCAGTATGAGGGCGTGCAAGAGATCTGCATAGTGGATGGCAACATCAACAGCCTGAGGTATCAAGACATTTGTGCTGCTCATTACATTACAAACCACAGGAGAGGGCAAATTCTTCAGCAGGATAGCGTTCCTTTTCATACTTCAGCCTCCACATCAAAGTTCCTGAAAGCAAAGAAGGTCAAGGTGCTTCAGGATTGGCCAGCCCAGTCACCAGACATGAACATTAGTGAACATGTCTGGGGTAAGATGGAGGCATTGAAGATGAATCCAAAGAATGTTGATGAACTCTGGGAGTCCTGCAAGAACGCTTTCTTTGCCATTCCAGATGACTTTATTAATAAGTGATTTGAGTCACTGCAGAGATGTATGGATGCAGTCCTCCAAACTCATGATGGAGTCAGACACAATATTCATTCTGTTTCCTCTGCAGCATGACGACATATTCTATACTGGACATTATTTCTGTGAAGTGACAAGACTTTTGTCTAAGCAAAGTCAGACGTTTCTGGGTAACACTTTAGAATAACTATCCGTTATAACTAGTTAATAAATCATTAATAAACTGTTAGTTAATGGGTTATAAATGACTTGTTAAATAATAGTAAATAGTTTGTTAATTATTTATAACTATCCGTTATAACTAGTTAGTAGTCCATTAATAAACTGTTAGTTAATGTGCTATAAATGACTTGTTAAATAAAAGTTAATAGTTTGTTAATTATTTATAACTGTACCTTATAGATAGCCAACAGATAACTTACAATCTGTTATAGTTAACTAGTTATAAATGACTTGTTAACTGTATTTTGATGATTTATAACTATACCTAATTACTAATAAATTAGTAATAGCTCATGAACAAGCTGGTGGTAAATTACTTCCTAAAGGCTTGTTAAGTATCAGTTAATAGTTTATATATGTTATTGGGACATTATTCTAGTTGCAACTATTCTTGATTTATTAACCGTTAGTAAATGATGAATAGCTGCAACTTTAGAATAACGTCCTAATAACATACATAAGTAACATTAACTAATATATTAACTCACACTTTACAGATCAGTTGTTCATAGTTTGTTACCCATCTACTAATAACAGTGAAACCTTGTAGCACAGCAAATGGATGGAACAAATTCAAGCCACAGAAATTTGATGTCATATTTAAAATCTAAAATATTTGTACTTTAACCTTGTTCCACTCATAGGCTTTTCTATGTACTGTATTTTACCAAAGAAACTCCAGATAAAATGTTGAACATTGTGTTAAATGTATAGAAACACATACTGAGCCATCACATGGCAGAACAGCAGTATACAACAGAATACAAACCCATGAGCTTTGGGCACTTTTTGTGCTAAACATGAAAACAAAATAATAAAAAATGTCTTTTATTAGAAACGTTCTACAAAGTTTCACTGGGATTAGTAGATGGTAAACAAACTATGAACAACTGATCTGTAAAGTGTGAGTTAATATATTAGTTAAGTTTATTTTTATATTATATTCGTGTTTGGGTTATATTAATATTTATATCCTATAAAGTTGAATTAAAATGCAACATTAGAAAATTACAAGTTAATGATGTATAATAATGAAATGCATTGCTAGTTTGTGTCTTAACACTGATTATTAATATCCATTGATGATTGTTTATGTAGTACAACACGTTTATGAACCATTCATTAAAACAATTCTACAAATTACAAATTGGATTTATATTAAATGAAAGTGAATTTGATTCTTGAAGATTCATTGACAAATACTTTATTTTTCTTTCGTTTTCACAATTCTTTAATTATTTGACACGATCTGCATTTCGAAAGCTGTATAGAAATAAAGATGCCTTTTCAAATGCAGTCGGTTGATTATATTGTGTAGCACAGTATTGTCTAGTTGATGAGTTTTGTCATGCGTTTGTCTGAAAGCTGCTTGTGAAGTGTGTTATGGTGTGTGAACGCATGAATGCACAGAGCTGCTGATCAGGCTTTGAGTCAGTTGGAGTGGCACTTTTGCTTACTGTTTTCTGCTCTTTTTGCCCTCGGCAGAGAGAATGACAGAGTGGTGATGGTCAACGCCGTCTCTATGGACAATGTGGATCACGCTTACGCAGTGCAGCAGCTCCGCAAAAGTGGCAAGAATGCAAAAATAGTAGGTCTTTTTTAGGATGTAAATAAAATGGAAAACAATGCATTGTTCATAATGTCAAATAAGCATGTGACTGAACGATGCCATATGACGTCATTAAAATAGAATCAATATAGCGGGAAACATTTGAATGGGGGAAAGATGCATATGTGAAATACAAAAAAAAATTATATTGAAATGAAATAATAAGTAGCATGTCAGACTTTACATTTATTTTTCCTAATTTATAAACGCATTTTGATGAGTGATTTTAGACTTGTGAGCCTCATTTTTAGATTTAATTTTGAATTTAAAACCATAAAAGAAGATTTCCGACATGCTGGGGTTGAGAAAATGAAGTAAAAACCCAACAATGCCTCATCAAAAATCAAAATACTAGTGCTGTCAAAATCGATTAATCAAATGCAAAATAGAAGTTTGTATTTATGTAATATTTATACACAGTGAGGATACACACATTGTGCATAAAGAAGTAAAACATAAAACATGCAAAAAATACAAACCAAAATGTTTACGTTGTGTATATATATATATATATATATATATATATTAGGGGTGTCAATGAATTATTTCTTCAGTGCATAGCAATTTATCTCATATGCGCTATATTGCGTTAGTTTACTATGATGCGGGAGGCGAGCGCAAGTAATTAAAATCCTCCAACTATTAAAAAAAACAAAAAAACATAGAAACTCTGCACAATTCACTGTGTGTGTGTTTGCTGGACAGTCTTACACTGACACTGACGTTACAGCAGAAACCCCTATTTCACTGCTATGGAGAAAAATGACAGCTGTAAACTCCATTTCTGCTTTTCTCTCTCACTGTGGCCTCTTTGACCTGCTGTCGCGATGTAACATGTCGTCTTTTCTTGACTGTTACAGTGATACTTGTGGATTCAGACACAAGCGTGTCTGCAGAGCGAGTTTTCTCCTCTGCGTCTATCATGGATCAGCTATGCTCGCCGCTGCCGTTTATCAGTGTTATTTTTTCGGTAAACAGCGCCACGGCTTTTCCTTCTCTAAAGGCTTATTATGTGGTCTGTTGTCATCTTGTGGATGGCGCTGAATCTCCGAAATTGTAAATATTTAAAATAAACTGCATAGTTGTAATCTAAACAACTACATTCTCGCCTGAAAAAGCCTAAAAAGTACATTATGTTTGCCGACAGCTGCAATATTTGTCAAACTGTAGTGAGTTTATTGATCTGCTGTCACTCTATGTGGGCGGAGTAATACAGAAGGGGGAGGAGGCTGTAGGAGTTCTGATATTGCAGAATACCGCATGGCTATCAGCCAATCAGATTCGAGAACCAGACAGAACTATTGTATAAATAAATATCTCTTTCTTTTATACATTACGCATTTTCATGATCCAAAAATCGATATTTAAAACAAATATTGGAGATGATCAAATGTTACATAAATTGAGATTGTTGCTAATTATCATTTCCGCTTCAGACCATCAGGAGAAAGCGTAAGGTGCAGATCCCGTCAGGCCGGCCGGGTGAACGCGAGACGATGTCTGAGCACGACGAGGACGATGACAGCTATGAGGACGAGATCTACGAGTCCCGGAGCGCGCGAAGTGGACCCAGCGCCTACAGCGGAGGAGGCGGCAACGGCGGAGGTGGAGGAGCCTCGGGACGGAGGAGCGGCAGGGGCGACAGGCTGAGTGGGAGGAGGGAGCGGGACAGAGAGCGCAGCGGCTCCAGAGAGAGGAGTCTGTCCCCGCGCTCTGACCGCCACTCTGTGTCCTCCAACCTCCCCCCGCGGCCAGCCAAAGTCACACTCGTCAAATCTCGCAAGAATGAAGGTGAACATGGCTGCTTCGATCACTCTGCCTTTACTGACTTACTCTAGCACCTTATTCTCCGAGCACTAACAGTTCCTTTGTATAATCAGCACTTGTTGGCATGTATTGCCTCTGTGTTGATTTGCTGAATGTCTCCTCAATTTTAAGTTGCTTTGGACAAAATGACAACGCCAAATGTACTATCTAGACTAAATGTATAACTAGACTAAATGTACTATCTAGAACTGCGGTGCTCTGTGCACATGACCAAAATAATGCAGGTAACGTAATTAACATGTCCTTTAAACTGACAGCATTTATACCATTTGTCAGCAAGAAGTTGTTCATCATTTCAAATAGAGTGATTTTATTTCAGCTCATCTTAATGAAAGTTTCTAGGTTTTATTTAGTTAAACTCTAATAAAACAATAAAAACTAAATGGAGGTAGTGCTTTAATGATGTGATCCAATCTAAAATCCACTATTGTAAAAGCGCTATAGAAAGACAGTTAACTTGACTATTCAAATTGATCAATAGGATCAATTCTCCCTATGAACTAGTGGCTTATTATTAAGATATTGGCTGTTTAATTGCACTTATAAAACACATATTATACATGAATGTATTCTATATTTCTAATTCTAACTAATACTTTAACCCAATCACTTCCCTAACTATTAATAAGCAGCACATTAGTACTTTGAGGCCAGTGTTGGGGGTTACGCATTACAAGTTACACAAGTTACATAATATTACTCTTCCAAGTAGCAAGTAAAGTAATACATTACCTTAAATTAAGTGATATTTGAGTTACCTTTTTACAAGTGTAACTCGAGTTACTGTTTAGATGAATGAATTTGCTCTTAAAAATAGTTTGCTGAATTCAAATGAGTGTCATCACATTGAATCACACTCAATGAGAGAATGAGCTCCCATGGGAACAGACAGAAACCTAGATGGCAGAGCCTTACAGTTCTGTGATGGAAGTATTCTCATTATTTTGAACAGTGGAAAAAAAAGAGGATTATAGTCTCAATGGAGTGGGATTTTACTGAACTAATAAGTAGGACATTTTTGCTATTTCTGCTAAAATTTTGTAAAAAATCTGCGGATTTATGCAGAATGAATTTAGGAGTATCATAACTAACAACGTTTAATGTTTGCAATGCAAATCCAATTGCATCTGCTTATTAGATAAGCAAAGCAAGTCTCTCATACAATATAATAAAAATTATAAAAGACAGAAAATATTATTGAAATAACATTTTAATTTTACTGTTATTATATAACAATAATATTACTATTATTATATATATATATATATATATATATATATATATATATATATATTAGTAATGTACATTAATTTGAAAACTGTATAAATATAAATTTACAAGCATTTACACTAATAAATACATAGACTAAATGATGGGCTAAAAGTCTGTGCATTTCTGCGAACGCAGATTCCATGTGGGCCTACTTGTAAGCCCAAAATACAAAAGTAGCAACCACATTGCTTTTAACTTTCATTAATCTGTACAGTGCATCTGGAAAGTATTGATAGCGCTTTACTTTTTCCACATTTGATTTTTCAGGTTTTTTTATTTTTAATAAATTTGCAACAATTTCCAAAAATCTTTTCACATTGTCATTATGGGGTATTGTGTGGAGAATTTTGAGGAAATAAATGAATTTAATCCAATTTGGGAAAAGGCTGTAACATAAAAAAATGTGAAAAAAGTGAAGCGCTATCAATATTTTATGGATGCACTGTATATACTGCACGTGTAGCGTAAGATAACATTATGAAAAACAAAATTAAGTTAGTTTTCTCTATTTTAAAGGTAAATGAAGGTGTAGGTCATACAGTGTGTCATTAAATGCAGAGCTCCTCTATTTAAAAAAAAATCTGAAAGTGATCAAGCCTCAGGCAGGTATGAAAAAGTAACTCATAAGTAAGGTAACGCATTACTTTCCATAAAAAGTAACTAAGTAAAGCAAATAGTTACTTTATTGGGGAGTTGCTTAATATTGTAATGCATGACATTCAAAAATTACATTCAACACTGTTTGAGGCAAAGGAAAAGTTAATGGCTTGTTAAAAGTGAGAATTATATATTACAATGAAGTGTGACTTAAATAGATATTGAAACTTCAGTTTTTCTTTTTTTTATCTTAAATAAATTAAAAACAGCAATAAAATAATATATATGTTATGTTCCAGAGAATCATAAAAAATATTTAGCTAGCATTTGACAAAGGACAGCTTCCCGAATCTATCACAGTTCAGTGCTGGATTCGGTTAAAACTCCTCCAACAGTCGAAGCTGTGGATTGTGAGCCACAACCTGTAAGTGTTTTTTTTTTTTTTTTTTTTGGTAAAATTGACCACATGCACAGTTTCTAACATTAACGGTATGTTGTAGCAAGGACGTAAACAATGGGAAATGCTGTTTGGCAGCATTAACAATTTAGCTACAAACTCATATTTATAAGTCAAACCCCTGTAAACAGCCACAATCTTCAGCAGCACTGCAGTGTCTCTCTATGCAGATGGTTTTCGTGCATTCTACATCTGAAATTACAAACTCGCAAAAAACGTTTTATATTACTTACACATGCTTATAACCCGAATATATGTGAAAGACACTTGTCAGATTTTTATTTTAGAAAGCAGGCTGAGGTTCAGCTGTGTGCTCTTCATTTTTCTGTCTGATTCAGGCAGCTAACGCTGCTAACAGCTGCTCTGACTGGACTGTTTACACAACGCAAAAGCTCGTGCTTGTACGGGCATGACTTGATGTAGAGCTGATCCGCGAATCACAGCACATTATGTTAGCTGATCAATTCTTTTCTGACCAACTTTTACAGGAGACACATGAGCACACATTGCTTTGCATCTTATAAACCCAACCAAGCTTTAAAAATAAACTGTGGACCACCCCTTTATTTAAAACATTGCTCATGAATATTAATGACGTAATCTGCGTTCACTCAAACTGATTTGCTGTAATCTAAACATCGATTCCAGCCAATCAGAATCCAGCCTGCACATCACTACCAAATGAGCATTCCAGAAATGACTTATGCACAGTTTTTAAAGCCAGAAACAAGGTTTCCGTCAGAAAGAATGAGTGGCGCTGCTGACTAACATATGCTAACATGCTGCATGTGTTTCTGCGGTTTACTCTGTAAGCAGAATACGGGCTTCGCCTGGCCAGCCACATCTTCGTGAAGGACATTTCCCCCGAGAGCCTGGCAGCCCGAGACGGAAACATCCAGGAGGGAGACGTGGTGCTGAAGGTAAGAGCACTCAAAACACCTGTTGGAAAGCGCAGACAGATGGAGCAAGACAAGTGATGAGCGCCAACCCAGAGTGACGGATTTTACTCGGACTTTATTTACTCTTCATGTAGATTAATGGCACGGTAACAGAGAATTTGTCCCTGATCGATGCTAAGAAGCTGATCGAGAGGTCAAAGGGCAAGCTGAAGATGGTGGTGCAAAGAGACGAGCGGGCGACGCTGCTCAACATCCCCGATCTGGACGACAGCATACCTTCAGCTAATGCCTCCGACAGAGATGGTGAGAGAGTCTCCAATGCGGATTAGCTGCCTTCTATCGTCAGTATCACATGCTAGAGGAGCCATAGGATGCATCTCCATCAGCAATCTAGCATTTGTTTATTAGTAGAGCATATGCACTGTTCACACATTAGTAAGGGCAATGATGAGTAGGGATGAGTACCAAAACTCGGTACTTTATCGGTATCAGTGCTACATTATAAAAGACTGACTGAAGTATCGATAAGCTCTGACGTTAACGGTTCTGCTATCAGTACAGGAGAATTATTGCTGAATAAACATTACTTACAGTAGCATAGTTTTACTGGCCAACCTCTTCTAATTTGCCATATTTGGAATTCGTCTGCACAGTTGGAAATCTCACATAAGAAATGCTCACGTTTCTGGCGAGCACACACAAAGCTCGCGACAGAATCGCGCGCACACACAGCTCGTAAACTTGCGGAGTGAACCAAACGGGTTGTATTTTCCTAGTGGACAGTGACAATGCCCATTGCAACAAACGCAACAAGTTGTTTTCTTGTATAAGCCGAAACGCAAGCAATCTGGCTAAGTGAAAGTATCTTTCAAAAGTGCATTAACTGCAGTGTAAAGTATTGCAAAGTTTTTGACTGCCTAGCTACTAATGGTAACAGCACATAATGCACACCGTTATGCCAGCAGTCATTTACCTAAATTAGTCTAATATTAATAGTTAAATAAACACACAAATTCAGTTACAATGAAAACAGCATTTTTTTTCTGCAGTAGCCTAAATAAATCTTAAACATTAAAAATGCTTTTACATCAGCTTTATTTACAAATATAGCCTATGAATAGCCTAAAATAATAAACTATGCTTATTAAGACATTATAAAAAAAAAAAGCTTATTTTTACATGGCAAGATGCTCCAAAACTATTAAAAACACAGTTAACTCCCAAAACACTGTTAACTCATTTATGTGAATGCGTTATGGGAAAATCATAAACATTATATCATTTAACTGCATTTTGCAACTCAAAGAGGGTATTTTCATCTGCTGGGAGCACAATAAACCAAAAAAGATCCTGAGAGAAAAGGCAAGCATGTTGATTTTTCTCCAGAAGAATGGTTAGAAGTCATTTTCATTCAAACCATTGTACATTCTTATACAAGAAAAAATATTTATTTATTTAAAATCATTAGTTTCGTTTTATTTTACATTAAAAATGTAATAATAAAATAAATTTGTGTTAATTCTGCTCAATTTGTTTTTTCATTTAAAAAACACTATAAACAGTACCGATAAGAGAACTGTTAAAGTACCGAACCGATATGTGGTATCGATAAAAGTAGTAATACCGTTAAAACATTAACGATACCCATCCCTAGTGATGAGCTTGGTTTACTACATATTAGGTCACCCTGACCGTGACAATGAGAACGTCCTCATCATCAGAAAATTATCATTTATAAACAACAGCAAAACTCAACATTTTCATATATAAACTTTAGCTAAATAGGGGTGGAACGGATCACAGTTGATTTGTGATCTAGTTGATCACAACCTATAGTTTGCACGCATATGACCTTGATGCACAGGAGACTTTAAGTTCCTCTAAGGATGCATGGTGCATATGGATGTGCCCTGATTTTCGTTGTGGGACTTTTCAGGGGACAAAATTTTCAGTGCACTGGAAGAATTTTGCGATTGAGAACAGCACTTAAAATGGCTAACGCTTTGATCAGTGCCCTGACTACTAAACAAGGGTGCTGATTGAGACACATGCAATAGTTAGTAGTTTGCAGGTAAATCATGAATAATATTCAACATTTCTTCTGTTATAAGATGTTGTCATTATTTGTTTTTTTTCCCTCTAGTGAAACACATCTAAAGAAAACCCGCTAGCTGTGACAATAAATTAAAAAAATTGGGTCACACTTTATTTTAAGGAACAATTCTTGCTATTAATAAAGCATTAGCTATGACATTAAGCTCAAACTCCTAACTTTCTGCTAACAGTTAAGGTAATAATTGGGATTAGGTATTGGATAGGATTAGGGATGTAGAATAAGATCATGCATTACATATACTTCTCGATTACTTATAAACAGACTTTAAATTAATAATAATTATACAGAATATATTAATAATAGGCATGTAATAAGGCACTAATAAATAATGACAATTGGTTCTTATGCTAAAGTGTTACCAAAATAAATCATAAAATATGCATACAAGTATCATATAACATAAGGTTTTATATAACAATTATATAACATTTAATATAAAAACTCTAGAATTATCAGGGTGTACGCAGGGTCTTAAAGTCTTGAATCTCAAATCAAAATTTTAGACCCTCAAGTCTCTAATGTTCTGAAATAATTGTGTTGTAGGTCTTAAATCTTTTTAAACAGGTCTAAATTTTCTTTTGTTCCTGTATTGTTACCCAATCTGGCCAACACCTATGCAATCACAAACAATCCATCTCAATAAAACTTTAAACCTTTTTATTTAAAAAGGTTATTTTAACTAGTATTTTCCTTACAGTAACATTTAAGTGAGCTCCATGTATTTATTGCTGTGGACACTGACCTAGACATATGGTTGTGCATAGATTTAGTTTATTAGAGTTTTTAAAACATTAATTTTTTTTATTTAAAGAGTTTTATGTTGGATGCAAGTAGAGCTTGCTTGTTTTTACACAATATTTAAAATATTTTGCAAAAAATATGTACTTTTTTATTATTAAATTATAGTTTTTTTTATAGTGCAAATAAAGTCTTTTCCATCTGGGCCATTTGAAAAATTCCTTAGCGTTTAGCCCTGTATTAGTCTAAAATTTAATTTATAATGGTCTTAAAAATGTGTTGTCTTAAATTTAACTTGGTAAAACCAACAGAAACCCTGAATAAAGTGTTATATTTTTTCATTGAGTTTTGCGTAATGTGTAGCAGATTTGATTTGGCGTAGTGGAAAATGCATGGACACGTGCACTCCGGTGCTCACGGCGACCCGAGTTTGATGCCCGCCTCGGCCCTGTGCCAATCCTTCCCTCTCTCTGCTCTCCACACTTTCCTGTCAATTCTCTCTATTGTACTATCCGATATAACATAAAAAAAAAACTTGGACTGGTTTGAAGCAAGGCAAGTAACTGATGGCAGAACTATCCCTTTTTAAAAAAACACAGTAGCAGCAATTTTAATACAGTGCATTAATTGAATCTCTTTGTTAGATATTTCAGACATCCACTCTGTGGCCTCCGATCATTCCAATCGTTCCCATGACCGGAAGAGGAGCAGCCGCTCTCGTTCTCCAGACCGCCGCTCCGAGCCCTCAGACCACTCCAGACACTCTCCGCCACAGATCAGCAATGGCAGGTGCGACCCTTTCCCTCACTTCCTTTTACACAAAATGCTTCATTACAAATCAAATAGAGAGTTCTGATTCAGGTGAAGTAAACGGGTCTGACTTTAGAGCCAGTTTTCGCTCTTTCCCTCAATTTTAAAGTCTTCCTGTTTTCAAGATTACAAAAAATGGAGGTGTATTTAAACTTGATGAGCTGAAAGTTTTGAGACCTGCTCACCGCTGATATGAGAACAACCTTGTGACAGGCGCATGAGAGAGAAGCTTCTGTCAGACGGTGCTGCAGCGCTTGACAAAACGCTCCTGTAAATTGGAAGTGTCCTAGATAGATAAACCAGGGTGTGACAGCAGTGGAGGATGAGAGGAATTTCATCTACCTGCAAATGTGTCAGCCTAAATGAAGCCCTAAATTTTAAAGGTGAAGTGTGTCATTTTTTTGGGTGGTAAAACGCTTGGAAGCATGAGTAGATCATTTTTAGTTGACTTCTGAAAAGAGTAAACTATTCGCGACTATGAAAACTGGCTCGTTTTGTGACTTGATAGTCTCATGGTGTTGCTGTTTTTTTTATTCTTTTCCTAGGGGTTAGTTTTTGTGGTTTTGTTGACACAAAATGAATTTTACACCAAGTCTACACTCTTCATATCTGGTGTTGACGGAGTATTAGTTCTTTCAGGCAACTTACAATTGACAACGACTGGTTTTGTCAAACTCATCTTTACGTCACTGGTATACTGTACATCAAATGAAATCGAACAATAAACTCATGTGACGTCGTTTTGAACTAAGTCTAGCCAAACCAAAATTGGTTTTGAGCTTGTTTTGGCAGTTCAAAATGGCTCACCAAAGCAAACTTTTGGAGGAGTTTGTTTTGGTTCATAAACGCTCTTGAGCTAACATTGGCCTGTGATGATTACACAATCAGTGGAGCTCTGCCTTTATTGATGAGGTCAGACAGAAGAACATCCAACACAACATCACTAAGTTGACATAAATCGACTGTAGAGTCGAGTAGCAATGCTGGTACAGATGTATCTGCACCTGTATGATCACTCATAGAGAGATTTTATGGACCATTTCCACTGAGTGGTTCAGTACAGTACAGGTCAGCTTTATCAGGCTTGCGTTTCCACTACCAAAAGGCTACCAATGGTACGACTGAAAGTTTACGTTGACGTCATTCTCTCTCAAGGAAATGTCTACAGTAAAGCTGTACGGGTCGTTCACATATCATATGAGAAGCACTTCTCACAAAACAGACGCTTTATACACATAAACACTTGTGTAGAAATGTTCATTACTAACCTTTCTATGAACATGATTAGATTCTAACTGCAGTATGTAGCCTCTTGTTAGAAAGTAACTCCGTCATTCAGAGTTCATAATAGTCCAAAAGGTGATGATAATAGTTAAACATGGCAGTTTGTTCATGGTTTAGGTTGCTGAAAGAATCATTTGCTCCTTTGTTTTTTCCAGCTTCTCCTTTGTTTTGGTTTTTCGTGCTTCACTTTCACGTTTGTCTGTTTCTAAAAGTATCTGATGTCAGAAGCACTTCAATAATCACGTGCATGTTAATATCATCAGCTCAAGAAGATCGTTATTTAAAATATAGACAAGCACGCAAGCACTCTGGAGAAAGTGAAACTGCTCGCGCTTTAGACGGCCTTGTAAACAACTACAGGGCATAGAGTAAACTCTGCTCTTCTTCTTGGCTTTGTGACGGTTCATCAAGACAACAACAAGGTTTGTTTGGGCTTGGGTCGCCCATGGCTTGTTATTTTATGTATATATTCTTACGAAGTAATGTCTCGGCGGTGTATTTAAAAATGGCGCTCGTGACATTTCTCTGTAAACCAATAGCATTCAGCTTCGCGTCTTGATCTTCTGAAAAGAGTAAACTATTCGCGACTATGAAAACTGGCTCGTGGCCATGTGACTTGATAGTCTCATGGTGTTGCTGTTTTTTTTTTTTTTTATTCTTTTCCTAGGGGTTAGCTTTTGTGGTTTTGTTGACATGAATTTTACACCATGTCTACACTCTTCATATCTGGTGTTGATGGAGTATTAGTTCTTGCAGGCAACTTACAAATCACAACGACTGGTTTTGTCAACCTCATCTTTACGTCACTGGTAATACTTTACATCAAATGAAATCGAACAACAAACTGATGTGACTTGCCAAAAGTCTAGCCAAGCCAAAATTGGTTTTGAGCTTGTTTTGGCAGTTCAAAATGGCTCACCAAAGCCATTTTGGTACCGCCTTTTGTTACCTTTTTGTTGTGCTAGGTACCCTTTATAAAGGTTACCCAAAAAGTGGTACAGTACGCTTCGCTTTTCAGTACTTTTTGACAGTGGAAACGGCCATAAAAGCATACTGAACCATACCACTCAGTGGAAACCGGCCAAAAAAGACTGTACCACCAGATGTACCACCGTGTCACAACACATCTTTTATGTTTCTAATCATTGTTCCAGTTCTGTTCGCACAAATTGAAAAACATGTAAAGATGTGTTGTAATGGCACTACTTGTGTGAAAGGCTGGAGAAGGTTGTTTGCGAGATTTTTATGGTACTCTTCTCTCACAGCCACTGTTGTTGTGTTTAGGGGTACACACTAGGGTGGTACTTTTTTTCTTCCAATTAAGTATGAAAAGAACTTCATTTGAAGTTTATCGGGGTCCTTATGCCTATTACCTCAGATTTCTCAAATCAGTCTGGTTTTATTAAAGTAAAGAATTAAAAAATCTTTTTTTTTTTTTTTTTTAACCTGACCCTGCCTAATTCCAAGATAAAATGGGGTCTTTGGTGTTTTTTGCACGTTTGGTGTTTTCAAACTATTGCAAGTGGGAAGATGTTATATAGAACGGGTTGTCAAACCCAGTTTCTGCAGGGCCACAGCCCTGCACAGTTTAGTTCCCTGGTCCAACACACTTACCTGTATGTTTTAAACAAGCCTGAAGGACAAAATTAGTTTAATCAGGTGTGTTTAATTAGAGTTGGAACTAAAATGTGCAGAGCTGCGGTTCTCCAGGAACTGAGTTTTGACACCTGTTACACTCTTGGCACAAGCCAGTTTTGACGCATATTTACAGACCCTCAGTCATGTGTTCACAAGTTTCTTCTGATTGTTGTTTTAAATCAGGGCCACAGGGCCGACGGCTCAAAGAACATGGCCAGTGTAAGTGTTTGGGTCTGGTTAACGCAGCAGTGTCGCGATAATAGCTAACAAACTAACGCTTATGTGAGCTTGGCACTAAAGCATGTGATGTGGGTGCTTCACAAAGTGGTGTAACCCAATGTGTGTGTGTACTGTGCCCAAGTGGTGGAGTTCTTTTACGCCTGACACTCGTGTTCATTTCATCACTCCATTTTGCCTACCCGACCTGGGCACAGGTTAATTCTTGGTCTGTTTACCCAATCCCAGCATGCATCTGTGACATCAAACATATCCCTTCATTCATTCGCTTATAAATCCACAGAACTGGTCTCAGCTGTGTGTTACCCCTTTTCTGCTGAGTGAAAAGAAAAATTGGGGTGTCTGTCGGTAACGTACACATTCTTCAAAGGCCCGCTGCTGTCAGTTTTCGCAGTGTATGCAAGAACATGCTGCTTTTAACATCGTTTGTAGTAGTTCTTCTCTGCCTCTGAGTTTGGTATTACAGACACATCTGCTCAGCCAACCGTCCTTGAAAGTCGTCCAATAGGATTGAAGCACCACCTGTACCATGTGCATAAAGTCACAGAAATTTGGACTCTGTGAAGACAGAGGCTGCTTCCTGACAGCTTTAGCATCTGTCTCTTTTCCTGTCAATCTGGCTAGATTTCTTTGAAAACTTTTTGGGGGAAGGACATCACTGAGCTTTTGGTTCAATAACCAACCGGTTTAACGGACTGTAACCACTGGGGAGCCAATGCTTCCTTTCCAGAACTACCTGAGGGAGGATTAAGGAATGGTGCCAGAATTGGCCATGGCACTGTATAAGTGGAAAGGATATTTGGAGAATGTGTCTTTCATGTGTTGCCATCAGCCAGTTAGATTAGTCTGGCAAAGTTTCAGAGTGATCAGTCACATGGAATCTGCTGAACAACTGCCATTCATAGGTAATATTGACCTTCTGTGTTTGAACCTCGTGTAAGAGCATGATCAACATTTTCCAACTTGCCCTTTCGTGTTTGATTTTGCCAGCCGGGTTCCAGATTGTCAGTCTGTTAGCAAAGAGAAAAGAGTTTGTGTTTTAAGATGTCCTGCCAAGTTCAGTCCTCCATTTTCTCTTTCATTTGAAACTAAAGAATTAGCCGAGAGTTAACTGGTTGATAACTGGTTGATTGCTGAAGAGAAAAGGGTCAGTCTGTGTCTCATAGTATTGCAGCCCAAGAAGCAAGAAAAGTAAAGGAAGAGTGGTACCTATGATGACATCGGCTCAAACAGAATGGGTGCCTTGTGTAAGTGCTGTTAAATTCATGAGCCCTTCGGGAGTGCTATTCATCATTTTAACTTTAAGAAGGGTGCTTGTGATCACCCCCTTTCGCAGATGTTATATTCCCTCAATCTGCACTTCTATCTATCAGTTAAAATGGCCTTATCAAGGCAGTTCCAGTGTTGGTCTGGAGAAAAAGCCTAGTTTCAAATCATTTTTTCTTTTTTCGACAGCCAAAGAACCGGCTCTGAATCTGGAAAAGTACTTAAGCAACAAAACATTGCTGGCCTAGAAGAAAGAACCACTTGTCCGGGGCTGAGGGTGTACTTACCAGGACCAATGAGATGTTATGAGTGTTGTATTTGAAATGGCAGAGGATCATAATTCTGAACACATTACAGCACTATGCATGACATGTTGTTGTGACACGTAATCCCCATCCTTAAAAACTATGGCACACAGCATGAACATGCTGGATTTGCTGTGTTTGAATACCGAGGTTCTTTAATTTGTAACAATAATAGAAGTGGATTGGTGATGTTGTATTTTTATTTGATGCTGCTTTTGCAACTGTGCTGCTGGGAAAGATGAGACGTATGCAGTGACTTCAGATCTGTCTCTGTTGTAGCTCTCTGGCCTGTGGAAATTCTAACTGGTTCTTAGAAGGCTCGCCAGATGAACCAGCAATAGCACTGGCTCTGAATTAGCATGTGATTCATGCTGGTGTAAAACAGCGATTCTCAGGGGCATCTTTGATGGCTTATACCAGGGGTGTCCAAACTCGGTCCTGGAGGGCCGGTGTCCTGCAGATTTTAGCTCCAACTTGCCTCAACACATCTGCAAGAATGTTTCTAGAAAGCCTGATAAGAGCTAGGTGTGTGTGATTGTGGTGGAACTAAACTTTGCAGGACACCGGCCCTCCATGACAGAGTTTGGGCACCCCTGGCTTATACTAACTGGCTGGTTTTAGGGGTGTGTTTTGTAGTACTAGTGGATGTATGTGAACGTTTTATGCAAATATAGGAGAAAAGGTCAATGTCAAATCTCAAAAATTGGCAAGTTCAGCCAAATTGGACAGATACAATGATGAACTCACTCTCTTTTTTTCGGTACTGTGTTGGGTCTAAATGTAAAGACATCAGGGCAAGTACTGATCTAACTCCAATAGAACAATAATAAAAGCCCCATCACATTCCCAATCAGAAAAAAAATAGTTATGTGAAATTGTTAAACAGCATTTATTGAATTTTTTTGTCTCACAGTCAGTTTTATGGACCATAAGATCCATAAAGACCCTCTGAAGACTTTAATACTCTAAGGTGTGGAGCGTTATGCCACACACTTATCCTCAATGTCATCAGCCAAGGCTTTTTATTGAGCCACACAGTAATTGCAGGGGGAGATATTCGTCATTGTCATGAATAAAACAGGAGCACATGTGGTGGCCTGGCTCCGCAGTGATGGAGAGTTTCTGCAGTCTGTGGATGTCGCCCGCTGTTGTTTACCGTGACAATAAAGGTCACGGGCCAGACCCGTCATCTTTGGCCACGTGCCGAATTTCGGAGTGCCTCAATGGCAGTGGTGCACCTGGAGTCCTTTTCTCTTTCCCGTCTCTCTCACTCTCTGTCTCCTCCATTACTCCAGATCAGATGGGCTGCGCTAAATATAGTCCAACAAAGGAGCTGCAAAGCACAGCTGTGACCTTCAAGACTACCTAGCTGCCCTAGCCACGCACCGTCCTCCCTCGCTCCCCGTCTACCTCGCTCTCATCTGCCATTTGTCTTTCAGTGTAAACAGTGTTTTATGGGTTGTGTGCTTAGGCTTGATAGTGTGGAAAAAGCGGTGTTGTTTTTGGTCGTCCTGCTGAGAGCAGAGCATGCATTAATCATCAAACGCTTTAACCCAACAGCACAAAGCTCATTTCATTTCGCACTCTATTGTACATATTCATTGTCCTGGTATACAGGTGTATTATTGATGTACATTCGTTTAAGGCCTGAAACATACTCTACCAAGTACTTATCACAAATATATAAGGGGCACTCTTGTAGACATTGGTGTAGAAGACTCAAGTTTTTCTTTGTTCAATAGTGTCGCGGCGAATGCAAGTTAATTCAGTGTTCAATATGAGGTTTAACCATCTCAATCTCCCCCTGCAGTACTGATGTTTACTATCACCACAATAATTTAATGTTGAGAATTAAATGAGCTCTATGTCAAATTCAGAAACAATTGTTGCTAGTGACACCGGTGGCCAATATGTGAACTGCAGCAACAACAACACACTTGTGCACATGGAACATACAAGAGATGGAAACAAAGCTAGTGAGATTATGGTACTGAATAGCTTGTATAGAATAGGTTGTTTCATATCATGGTTCAAATTAGGTCAACAGTCTTTCATAGGCAGCATAGTAAGTTGCTGTAAGTAAGTAAGGCCATGTTGGAAAAAATCAGGAAAGTGGGTGAGTCCAGCTCTGTTTTGGTTGGAGTGTCGAGTGACAAAAGAGGGAAGGGTTTGCATGAAAAGGGGAGTTTCATTATGAGCACACGCTGATTTTCTCAGCAGCAACACAAACACAGATGAAAGGGTGATAGACAGTAATTCGGAGTGTAGCATTTACTGTGGATCTGAGAGCTGTGTGGAAGTGGAAGATTTTCAGTCCATAATATTGTAGTGATATTACTGTAAACTTAGTAACTAAATCATTTTGACTGAGGTATGTCTTTAAAAACTGAAAGAGTACAGCTGACGATACTAACTAATTTTGCCATCTGAATAAACAAACAACGAACACTGATCACACACTTACCAAATTGGTAGACGGGACAATCAACACAAACTGCAACCGCGTCTTTTTTTAAAGAGACACGAGTGGCGAATCCCAATTTCACCATTTCCAGATGCGATAAGCTCTCAGGTAAAAGTTCCTTACAAACATATTTTTGTTGCATGTTAGCAGACCAGTGTAATCCACAATTTATAAACACAACACTGATGACTCATCTCTCCGAACAATTCTTCTTCTACTACTTATTTGAATAACGGTAAGCAACACAATGTGTCTTCGAAGCTATATGCATATTAATGAATTTGCATCTCATTCACAATAGAGCGTGCTAATTGGTTCGAACTAATTATTTCTCATGAATTAATGCTGAAAACTCAATGACGTCACTTTGTACCAGCCAGTACAGATATCCAATCTCCATGCTGGAATTTACACAATGATCTCATGGCCGTGACGCAGATTCAAAATTTCTTTTCAAACCAGAAGAACAAATTTGTTTTAAACAACTCAAATAAAACCTATTTTGATTTGTTAGCTAAATATATGTGCCCTAATACTGTTTTTAACAATGTGGGATACATGTATGACTGTCAACATCTCCAAAAATGCATTTTGGTGTTTCCTGACCCTTTAAGCTTTAAATTTTCTTTTACATTTTTTCATTAACGCTCTAAACATTTTACTGACTGCAGTTTGCAGAATCACATGCTTTAGTTGGCGAAGTGTTCACATCCGTGTTTGCGTACTTGTGTTGAGAATGTTTCTGGCCTAACGAAGGAAGGATTTTAGCTCTTAATATGAATTTGAGCAAATTAAATTTTCATTCAGATTTTTATTTATTTTTTTCAGAAGGAAGGGTTTTTGTGCTGGTTTAAAATATCGATATCAAATATCATTATTTATTGTTTATTGTTGTGTTATTGGATTTAAGATGTTTGATAAATGAATTATTTTAAAAGGTCTTGATTCATTATTAATGATTTGGTTAAATGGCCAAGACAAAACAAATTTTCTTCACGAATACTTTTTCTATATTAAATACAGTGTAAGTTGTAATAATTGCAACATATCACATAACAGTAAAGTCACTTATGTTGGTAGTTTGGTTCATTCAAACTATTATTTTCAACAATTGAATTCAAAAGACTGATAATTTGATCAAAACTAATCACTTAAAAGTAAAAAGTCAGTATTATTGTCTACATTTTTCTGTATTTTTTCTAAATAATAAAGTTAGAGACCATCGCTCTAGTTGAGATCCTGAATAAATCCATAAATCCTTCAAATAAATACATTTTTAAGGCTTATGTTCAAGAGCATTCTGAGACTTGAAGTTTTAGCATTGTTTATGGTTCAAACATGTCAGTCCTTTCATTAATCTACAATGAAACCTATTTCTCACACCTTTTAGCCAAATCATTAAAAAAAGAAACTGCCTTAAAGATCTATTCTGTTAGACACTTGCTTCACTAAATGAAGTGTGATGTCATTTCCTTTGCTCTGTTGTCCGCTCTGCTGCCCCACAGTCACAGGAGCCGAGATGAAGACAGGATCTCCAAGGCCGGGCCGCTTCCTCTACCTGCTAAGATGGTGGAGGAGATGCCGAAAGAGCAGAGCGCAGCCAGAGAAGCAGAGAAACAGCTCCCCCCTCTGCCAGGTCAGAGGTCACTACACATCAATACACGGTCATCCATTGTGCACACACTATTCTGGGGCCTGCATAGGGTGAAGAGCAGCGGGAGTTTGTCAGTTTCGACAGCCTCTTGCCACTTGCTCCATCCTGTTGAGTTTCACTATGACCTCCTGGAGCGCGACATGCTCCTGTAGTGGCAGTTGGGAGTGTGTGTGTGTATGTATGTATTTTAAACAAATACTCAGTGTGTCTTGTTCTCCTCAGAGCCCAAACCTGTGTACGCTCAGCCGGGCCAGCCGGACGTGGACCTGCCTGTTAGTCCGGCAGATGCTCCTGTGCCCAGTGTCACACATGATGATAGTATCTTACGGTACGTCACAGCAACTTTCAGGGCATTCAGATACATTTTCTCATGGCCCGTTTCAACTGGACTGCAAAAATGCTTTTCTCACTTTTGATTTTTTGTCTTGTTTATAGTCCCAAATTTATGAGATGAGCAAAAACTGTCTTATTTTAAGAAATAATATGCTAAAATAAAGTTTTAAAAGAGTTTTTCCTTAAACCTAGCAAAAAAAAAAAAAAAAAAAAAAAAAAAAAAAAAAAAAAAAAAAAAAAAATATATATATATATATATATATATATATATATATATATATATATATATATATATATATATATATATATATGTATGTATATATATATATATATATATATATATATATATATATATATATATATATATATATATATATATATATATATATGTATATATGTGTGTGTGTGTATATATATATATGTGTATATATATAACTAAAATATTTTTTGCTTTGTTTAGGGAAAAACATATTATTAAAACATAAAACATAAAAACATATTATTTTTTAGAACAAGACAGTATTTTTGCTCGTCTAGAAAAGGCCTCTTGATTTAAAGGGCACCTATGATAAAAATCATCTTTCATAAGCTGTTTGGACAGAACTGTATGTAGGTATAGTGTGTCCACAGTCATATTGGGGTGATATAAAGACAATATGTCTATTTTTTTTATCCTTTATGTCTAAAGGGCACTACATGCCAGTGTACATAAAGTCAACAACTCAGAAAAGCAGTGTATTTTTATTGTTATACACATTTTTTTTGCGCAATTTTATATTTTAAGAAGGTTATATTTATCAAGACTATTGCACATGTGAATAGCTAAAGAAAACATGAAGTTAGTAATAAAAAGACAAGAAATTGCACAGGAGGGCTAATAATTTGACCTTCAGCTAACTATTCTTTGTTTTTTAATCATTCATTTAACATAACATACGGCATATCAAACACTGTACTTGAAATTAAAAGCTCAAATTGTTTTGCTTTGACCTCACTGTCAATAAATAAAGTGATCTATTAATCACTTGAAGATGTTGAGAGTGAACAGTCTCAGATGTGTGTTTGTGTGTCCGTCCTCAGGCCGAGCATGAAGCTGGTGAAGTTTAAGAAGGGCGAGAGCGTGGGCTTGAGGCTCGCTGGGGGGAACGATGTTGGGATATTTGTGGCGGGAGTTCTGGAGGACAGTCCTGCTGCTAAAGAGGGCCTGGAAGAGGGAGACCAGATTCTCAGGGTGAGAGACGTCCTAAAAACATTTGGTCAAGTCGACACTATTACAGTATGAAAGTCAGAACAGTAAACGCTTACTCAAACAGCTTATTTTCACCTTATTTTGCAAAGCAGTAACGTAAAATCTTAAGTGGCTGAAAATAAAGGCTCCTTAATCTTTCCCTTTGGCAAAAGAAATGGAAATGAATAGAACATGCTAAAATCTAAAGCTTTTTTTTTTGTCCAGTAAGAATCAATAAACCAACACAATGCCCATCAATCACATAACAAATTGAAGGCCTGACCCTATACAACATTCTCAATGTGTTAACACTAACAATCCCTGCCCCCCTACAGTCAAATAGTGGCATTGGAATGCTGGATGTTTTGATATTTATGATTTTTGATTAACTTGATAAATAAAATGTTACAAAGTGTGTGCAACTAAGGTAGATCCAACATCTGTAAGGTGTGAATAATAATGACACAGTAAACCTCAAATTCTGTCAACAAAACAAATTAGATAATCAAATCTGAGCTTTCAAGTAAAGGAACTAACCATCAATATTCAAATACATACTGCAACATTACAAATTGTGAAGTTGAATGGATACATCATTACCCCCTATGCTAAACAATCCTTCAGATGGGCTGCTAATGGCTGGGATTCACAAGAAAAGAAACCAAAAAGCCACTCTGGCGACTTCCTTACATCTTTTTTTATTTACAATCTCTTCACAAGCGGTCCCCTGGCATCTCTCATAACTAAACGAACCATTTTCTCAGAGGATGACTAAAGGACAAACCATTGCTGCAGCTCCGATACAAATTTATGGAGAAAAGTAAAAAGCACTGCAGTGTTTGTATGCGCTGTGTTTGTCTGGGGTAATTAGTCTGCTGTTACTGAAATGTGTATATTCCATACAAAGTGTGAAGCAGATAGGTTAGTTCTACTTAAATGAATCGTGGTGCGCTCGCGGTATTTAGAAAAGTTAAGATATATTCAACTAGTTACGGTTGGAAAATGCGCACGTCACATATGCACCGCTTGCACAACACGTGCACATCGCTCCAATGTGCGCGTCGTGCAAGTCACGCTGACACCCTAAGCTTATTGGCATTCCTTCCAAGGCTCAGGCTCAGCAGACACATTTTAATAAAACTAAAGCCTTTATACCAAAACTACATACCAAACTTTTTTTATGATATTGACGATGGTGTTCGGTCAATAAATATAGATACCGATTTAATCACCCAGCTCTAATTTGTCCCATAGAAAGGGAATGCAGAATACTAACATTAAATTAGGCATGTGCCGGTATCACATTTTCATGCTGCGATTAATTGATTGAGCTTTTATCACGGTATACGGTATTATCACGATATTGTAATTTTACTAGAGAAACAGGTAAAAAAACACAAAAAACTTCAATAACAAAACTTTAATAACTTTTTAATTAACTAAAAGTACTTCAAACATTTAAATACAAATAAATATAAATAAAACAATACACAATATAAAAGTAAACTTGAGCAATTATATCAAAGTGAATGTGCAAAAGGGAAACCGTCTTCGTAATCCCTCTGCATTTTTTTGGAACCCAAAATATTTCCAAACTTCTGACTTTAACCTTTTTGAAGGGGGATAAATTGTCGGCAGCGTTCCTCCTTCCGCCATGCTTCTTCTTCGTGTGAGCAGGGCTGGACTGGGGCAAAAAAATCGGGCCTGGCATTTTGGGCCAGAGCGGCCCACTAAATTTAATCAAAATGCTATCTATCTATGCATGTCCAATATTTTTATCAACTCATATTCTATAAAACACAAAAGCCATATATATGAAATAAATAAATAAATTCAAACTTTAATCTCAATTTAATTTCTGTATGCTGTCCATAAAGATATTTGTTGAGTTCTAAAAAAATACACTATTCATTCATTTATTTTTCTTCGCATAAGTCCCTTATTTATCAGGGGTTGCCACAGTGGAATGAACTGCCAACTATTCCAGCATGTTTTATGCAGCAGATGCCTTTCCAGCCACAACCCAATATTGGAAACCACCCATACACACTCATTCACACACACTCATACACTACAGCCAATTTAGCTTATTCAATACACTATTGACTCAGCCTATATTCAATAATAAACATAACAAAAACTGCCTGCTAATGCATGGGTAAATCTTCAAAGGGAACAGTGTTACATTTTAACCTCTTTCACCTCATCCTGCTTGCTGTTTCACTATCTAAACAATGAAAACATAATATAAGTCAAATTTGTTTTATTTTGATATTATGATTAACAGACACCAAACAGCCTCGTGTAGCTGCATATTTTTATGAGCATCATCTTCACACTGCATATTTATAACAAAACAGGGCTTAAATATAACTGTCTCCTTTCATTTCCATTGAAAAGAATGAACTTTACCCTGTCTCTTTTGCAGAATATCAGTTTTAATAACCAATAATGGCCATTATAACAGTATAACGTACATTAAATTTAAACGATAAAGGTAAGCAATCAGTCAATGTGCAGAATCAGTGTATGTGGTTACATAAATTAATATATTAGCTTTGCACTCAGCCAAAACAGTTAACTGAGAACAAGTGATTCAAAAGACATAAGAATTGTTAGATAGAGACAACAAGATGAATTCAATATCACGTTTAACAACTATAGTGAGATGAGATCATCCAGCAGATGAACTGTCTGACATGCACTATACTCTGACCTGGGGGTTTATGCTCACCCGCTGAACTAGTGGCTGCAGCTCTGGGCAGAGAGTGTGTGGTCACGTGATTTGCGTTTTTAGCCGTGTACTAGAATGAACAGAGAACTTTTCAGAATCGCTAAATGAAACGCCGGTGTATTTCCCGCGATTTCTCTGCGCCTCCCTTGCGTTTCTTCTCTCTGACTCTCGACTATTTTGACAAATACACACAGACGACGCACGCTCACACGGAGTCCAAAATAGGAGTTTGTGATTGGGTCAGCCTAATGTCAATACCGAAAAGAGCCAATGGGCTGCAGGGTGTCACAGGGGCCGGCCCGGTCTGTCTGTCCGGGAAAAAAAGCATCTACTTTCAGAGAGTCACAGATCACAGCAGCGTCAATCAATAAGGCAGAAAAAAACGATAGGCTGCTAAGCCTTTTATGGGCCGATCAGATCATAAGACGATGATCAGCCCGGCCCAAAAAGTACGTCGGCCCACCGGTAAAGTGCCCAGTCTGCCAGATGGCCTGCGTGTGAGGATTAATAGTGCGGTGGCAGCGGCGGCGCGCACTGCGCACACAGGGCTTCTACATGCGGGGACTGTTTACATCAGAGTGCGCATCAGTTCTGCGCAGCATATACGCAGTGTTTCTTCAAGCGGTTGATGGAAAATAAGCTATGGCGCGTTCTAAGAATATAAATTCGGATCTATTATTTTTCACGGTATTTTGAAGTGCCCGCGATAACAATATCGTGCATATTCATTACCGTGATTTATCGCATTACCGAATACCGGCACAAGCCTACATTAAATGCATATTTTTTGAATAGGCTTTTTATAGAGGTAAATAAATTTAAACAAACGTTTTAGAAATTGAAAAATACATAAATTGATAGATTGCATTTTTTCAAAGACATTTGTAAAGAAAAAAAAAATTGGGTTCACAGTTGAGACCTTTGTGCCCCAAAATGTCTCTATAAGGTATCTAACGCTGAGTTCAGACTGCACGAATTTCAAAGTAGTCGTGTCACGGGTGTTTTCTCACTACATGTCCATCTGAGCTAGCGTTCTGTCGGTGCTGTTTACACTGCAAGTTGGATCGGCGACAGGGGGTTTTACACTGCATGACTTCACAATAGGAGAATCGCAGACAACTTTGTCTTGGTCCAAAAACTACGTCACAACCAAACACACGCGAGAAGTGACATGGAAACAAAGCGCGGTCACGATGTTTATCTTTTGTTAGTAACTATATAATGAGAAAGAAGCCTTTAGTGGGGTAGAAATGTACATATTCTGCTCACCTGGCTTTTGAAGGGAGTTAGCCATTTCTCTCAAACTTATTTCTGTTTCGACCCGGTTGTGATGTTGCTCAGATGACACGTCAAAGAAACACAGGTGCTCCTGCCAAATTTACTCTAGTTTCTCCTCCGTTTCTTGTGCCCAAATAGGCCGAAATTTCTTCCTCAACCTTCTGCTGGCCTGGCCTTTATAATTGCAGAAAAATGTTTGTATGTATTAAAAGTGTCCAGGAAGATGTCTAAAATCTTCACACTCATTGACCCAGAGACTGTTTAGATGCACGTCACTGATGAGAAGATGACGAATGTTTACTGTATGATGACCGAAATGACCTTAAACACCCAGCAGGCACAAGACGTCAACAAAACATTAGGTTGATGTTGTACCCCAATGTTATGGGAATGTTGCATTTTGTTTAAAAATGAAAATCAGGTTGACGTCAGAACTCAACGCCAGGCCGACATCAGTGCCCAACGTCCAACCTAAAATCAACCAAATATCAACGTCTGATGATGTTACAGCTTGAAGTTGTGTGGACGTTACCACTATGGCGTCTATCAGATGTTGGATTTTAATTGACATACCTGACGAATAAATGTCAGTATTTGCGTCAATATGATGTTGGTTTAATATGTTGGCTCAACTTTGGATTTTGGTCACTTTCTAGCACAGCCTAAAATCAACCAAATATCAACATCATTTCACGTCATTATTGGAGATCAAAATAATGTTGTCCTTAGACGCTGACTAGACATTAATTTTGGGTCACCTGACATCACAACCTAAATCTAACCTAATATTAACGTCTTATGATGTTGTGTGCCTGCTGGGCAATAACTAAATGCACTACATAATGTTACGTTTACACACAACCACAAATTACATGTCAACGCATCAGCTTTCAACAGCGTAATACTTACTACTCTTAAGTACTTCTGAAAGGGCTACTTTTTACTCATACTTTGAGTAATATTTACAACAGATACTTTTACTCTACTTACACTACATTTTTAGGCAAGTAATGCTGCTTGTATGATTTTTTTTTAGTACTCTTTCCACCACTGACTGTCGGCAAGTCAAAATAGAGACTGAAATCATACAGTCTGAACTCGGCGTAAGGTTTTCGCTGATCCCTAAACCTGTAGGCAGCTCAGTGTTTTGGAGCAGAGCCTTCATGCTAACACTATGTCCAACGGCATTTCTGTCATATATTTTAAAACCTACTTGGTCTTTACTCAAGCCATTGCATCCCTTACAGGTTCTTAACAGTTCAGTCCTGAAGATGTTTGTCGTGGCATTTAGTTCTTGTGATGAATAACAGGAGCGGGACTCTTAAAGGCCTGTGGGTGAAGGGAGATCTGGTGTTCCCGGCTTTTATAACCTTCTGTTTATGGGCTCTTTAATGGCAGTCCTAGTTTTATGGCGGTTCTTGCTTCCAAAACGTCCCTCTTGTGCTGTATAGATGCCGTTAAACCTCAGTGTGTGTGTGGAGATGTTTGCCCTCTCTCAGGATGGTTTCCCCGGTGACTCTTTGCTGCCAAACGCAGGTTCTTTCTGTGGCTTTCTGGGTTTTTCCAACATGCCTGTTCTTTATTCAGAGCGTCTGTCACCTTCACTTTCACACAAATCCTCACCGCCCACCACACATTCACACTTTTCACAAACCTGTCCCAAGAAGTTTCCTCTCCTTCGTTTCAGAGTTTTGTTTTGTTTTTTGTGTTAAGTGGCTTTTAACTCTTTCCAGGTAAATAATGTGGATTTCGCAAACATCATCCGAGAGGAGGCAGTGCTGTTTCTGCTGGATCTGCCCAAAGGAGAGGAGGTCACCATTCTGGCCCAGAAAAAGAAAGATGGTAAGGATGCTTAAAGAGATAGTTCACCCAAAATGGAACATTGTCATCATTTACTCACCCTTCCAAACCTATATTTTTTTCTGTTGAACACAAAAAATGTTTTGAAGAATGTTGAAAACCTGTAACCATTGCATTGCATAGTATTTGTTTTTCCTACTATGAACGTCAGTGGTTACAGGTTTTCAGCTTTCTGAAACTTAAATAGGTTTGTAAAAAGTAAAGGGTGAGTTTTTTTATTTTTTATTTGTGTATTTATATAGTTTCAATTCTATAGTTTTAATTCTATTTAATATCATGTAATAATATTTCCCTTAAAATGTTAGTTTTGCAGAGATATATATATATATATATAAAATCCATGTGTAAATATAAATACTGGTAACTGAAATTCTCATTTTAAACAAAACACGTTTTTAATATTGCATGTTTTCAATACAATTTGTGCCGATATTCTAGTATCTAAACTTCAGCTGGAAGTAAATCCTTATCTGATTAGGTGGTATGTTTCTTTTCTTACCCACAGAATTCAGATAGTTAAACTGAACTGTTGAATTGTCAACAGAAATACAAACCCCAAGGTTGTGTAAGTTCTGCTATGCTTTTCACTGTGTTTTTAAACACAGGCAGATCTAATCAATGTATTTTAAAGTATGCAGACGATACAGTATTAATAACTTTACTGTGCAAGGAAGAAGTTACGGGATTGCACCAGCAAGGTGTGAATAATCAGATAGGTAGACAAATATAAGTATTTGTGTGTAATAATAGACAACAAGGTTACATTGATAGTGTGTGTAACAAGATAAAACAGAGAATCTATTTTTTTTTTTTTTTTTGCGTCGTCTTCGATCTTTTGGAGCATTGAAAAAGATTCTTGAACACTTTTTTTATGTCTGTATTTATGAGGGTTCTGCAGTATTGTAATTCTGTATGGTATACGAGTCTGTCTGTGAATTTAAAAACAGTTGATGAACCAGATTAAAATCTGTTCAAAGATAGTAGGAAACTTCTTGAGAAATGATATGACGGTTCGTATTACAAGAACCTCACTAGAGTCGTGTTGAATCATGAATTTATACCATTAAAGTCTAGCCATCCCAAGTTTGCAAGAGTATATGGGTGTTTCCCAGTATTGGGTTGCCACTGGAACAGCTTCCCAGGCCAAAGGAAAATGAACGAATTAATGATTCATAAAGGTTACGAAGCTTTTTGAAACAATTCTGTGATCTTCTGTCTGATTTACATAATGATACTTTCATTATTTAAATAAATCCTACTAATAATACTCCTCTTTGCTTGGCAGTGTACCGCCGAATTGTAGAGTCTGATGTAGGAGACTCATTCTACATCAGGACTCATTTTGAATACGAGAAGGAGTCGCCCTATGGCCTGAGCTTCAATAAGGGGGAGGTCTTCAGAGTCGTCGACACCCTTTACAATGGCAAACTGGGCTCCTGGCTCGCCATCCGCATCGGCAAGAACCACCAAGAGGTGGAGCGGGGCATCATCCCCAACAAGAACAGGTGAGGGTGAAGCTGCTTTTTGCTAGAGGTGGGTGTTGATATGTTGAGTTGCTCATGACTGTTTTGTTTGTGTCTTTCCCGCAGGGCTGAGCAGTTATCGAGTGTTCAGTACACTCTCCCAAAGACTCCAGGAGGGGATCGTGCCGACTTCTGGAGATTCAGAGGCCTCCGCAGCTCCAAACGAAACCTGAGGAAGAGCAGAGAGGACCTGTCCGCCCAGCCAGTCCAAACCAAGTTCCCTGCTTACGAGAGAGTGGTGCTTCGAGAAGGTACAGCCTGCTTTCATATCAGATTCCAGCATGTATTTTTAGAGCTTTGTTAATCTGTTTAATTTGTCTGTCACAAGTATGGTTGTCTGAAGTATAGACTTCGGTACCCGTCAGAACAGAATTGTTAAAAACCTCCCTTTTTTAACATTTGAGCGCTCTGATTGGTCTGACAGCTGATTGGTCATTGTGTTCACGTGCTCAACAGACATGACTGTGATTGGCTGTGAAGGTTTACCACTATGAGCTGACATATGAGTGATCTGCTGATGTATCTGTGTATCCGTGTTTACAATCAGTAAACAGTGGTAAAAAGCGGTGACCTGATGACCTTCACGGCCAATCACAGTCATTTCTGTTGAGCACGTGAACACAATGGCCAATCAGCGATGTTTAAAAACGCACTCAGAGGCGCTCAAATGTTAGTGGGAAATGGATGTTTTTAACATTTCAAAGTCATTTTTTTAACATTTCAAGTCAATACTTTGACAACCCTGGTCACATGGTAGTTTTAAGGTTAATTTTTAATTTTGTTTTTATTTTAATTTTATATTTAATTTGCTATAAAGTTTAGTTTTAGTTGGTTTCATAAGTGGTTTTGATTAGTTTTAGTTTAGATTTTATTTAGTGGACATCATTTCTATTTAGACTTTATATTTTTAGTTTGCTTTAGTATTTCTAGTTTAGCAGAACACATCCAGTGTCGACCAAAGCCACTGGTCTCTTGTGCAATCTTTTTAGTAAAAAAATTAAATTAATCGTTTGAACAGACACTGAACCAAGAACCAAAAGTGCAACTTTAAAAAAGTGAAAGTAGAAGTTCTGAAGTATTATGAAGAAATTCTGAAATGTTGTCATATTAAACATATTTTATGTTGTTAAATATGCCTAGTTGAATTTTTTTGTTGGGCAGATGAATAAAGCATAAAGCATTCTTAATTTGAATTTTGATTTGATTTATTTATTTTTAACAGGATATCTTACACTTTAAACAAAATACATTTCATCAAAATCAGCAAAAATATTTACTTTGTTAAATGCACTTAAAATAACAAAGGAATATAGCCGGTTCGAAGTGGAGCATGATGAAGCAAAAGCTTGCTTCTGTAAAAGCTAAAAAATAAAAATCTCTAAACAGCCTCAGATAAGATCTTTCACCACAGAATGAGAGCTTATTAGTTCTGAAAACCATTACTAGTTAGTTTTTGGTGACTGTTCTAAAGATCTTTGCACACTGAAGTCTGAAATTTTTGCATGCGTTTTTTTTTTTTTTTTCATATGCGAAAAATTTGTTATGTAAACAAACCTTGCACACTGAGTCCGATGCGTATTAATTAATTAATTCATTACGAAAAAACATTTCAGTCAATTCAAGCAGTGATATTTTGTTCTTTCTATTATAATATCTAGTGTTAACATAATGTCTAAATGTTAATCAATTTTATTAACATACACAGACCAAACAGCAGCAGGGCAGAGGTGCTCCAGTCACTAAATCCAGTCACGTGTTCTCATCTGTCTGCCTTATTCTATCATTATTTTATGCACTGTGTTTGTCATAAAGTTATCTGTGGCTCAAGTGACGGCATTCTGTATTTAGCTTTATGCTTGTACGTTGGCTCTGAACTATCAAAACACCTCTCAAAGTGCATTTTTGGATGTGAAAAGTAGAAAAAAATCGAACCCGGTTCTAATTTTTTTTATTTTTTATGACCAACGAAAGTTTTGGAGGCAGTGTGTCAATACGACTGACACTACATTAGGTCGAATTTATTTTTTAACATGCGAAAATTACGGATGAAAATTTTGGATTCAGTGGATTATGGTTATAAATTTATAAGCATAAATTTAATTTAGTTTAGTTTTTAATTAGTTGAATGAATATTTCATTCTATTTCAGTTAATGAAATACCTAACCGTTTTAATTTTGGTTTTCATTTACTAAAATAACCCTGATCTGTCATGATTAGCATTTTATAGAAATCTCATTAACCTGTTGTTCCTCTTCCATGAAAAGCTGGTTTCTTGAGGCCAGTGGTTATTTTCGGACCTATTGCGGATGTGGCTAGAGAGAAGTTGTCCAGAGAAGAGACTGACCTCTTCGAACTTGCAAGTAAGTTTTGTGTAGTGTGGTTCTTTCTATATTTTTTGCCGGTTTTTATTCATACACTTAAAAAATGACTTTTTCTGCTTAAGCTACTTGTTTAAAATGAGTTTTTTTGCGACAACTTAAGTGTTTTAAGTTCAATCCACTTAAGTTTGTACTTAACTTGAACTTAATTGATTTGTGTTGGCACAACATGAAGGAATTATGTGGAACACAGTATTTGTTTTACAGTGCATCCAGAAGGTAATCTGTCTGTTTCACCTTCCCTCAGAGAGTGAACCCAGAGATGCGGGCACAGACCAGCGCAGCTCGGGAATCATCCGTCTCCATACCATTAAACAGATCATTGACCGAGTGAGTGTGGACGCGGATAATTTAGTTAACTGGCATCACGCTTTCCATCTGCTCTTTTCCATCCGAGTTTGTGTGATCTCCCAGATCTCAACATTGTGTTTGTACCACTAGGACAAGCATGCTGTGCTGGACATCACCCCTAACGCGGTGGATCGTCTGAACTACGCTCAGTGGTACCCCATCGTGGTGTTCCTAAATCCAGACAGCAAGCAGGGTGTCAAGAACATGAGGACCAGGCTCTGTCCTGAGTCCAGGAAGAGTGCCCGGAAGCTCTATGAGCGCGCGCTCAAACTGAGGAAGAACAACCATCACCTTTTCACCAGTGAGTAGAGCTGAATTCTCAAACCCAAGTCATAAATCTCATGTCTGTGGAAGATCAAATTTATTTTATCTTAAAGGGTCATGAAACCCCTCTCTTTCGGTTCAAGTCTACCTCAGAAATTAAAAATAAAATGCTCTGAGATGGGCGTGGAGCGCCATGAGCAGAGGGAGGAGTGGGCTTGGCCGGCAGAGCAGCGGAAAAAGAGGGGAGCGAACAACTCCTATCAGTTGACTCACAAAATGAGACACACCATGAGGAGACCCTTGATTTTATAGTTTACAAAGTTAAAATGCAAAGAAATAAACAGTAATTTAATGTCCTGCTACATTTCTTATTCATAATTTCATATACACAACTACAATTTGTTCTATCATCATAAAGATAACCACGTAAACACTATAAATGAGGAGGACTTCTCTACTCCTGAATCCCCGGGTCTGAATGCAGACACAGTGGATAGCTGTGCAGCAGGTCTCTTGCCCTGCCTATTTTAACCATTAGCCTTGCCATCTGGAAGATTTTACACACAGGCGAACACTATCTAAAGATACTGACTTTCTTGAAAACAAGAAATGGTCCCAATTAGGGTTATGTGGTTATATGAGTTATTCGAGCCCCTCAGGTATCCACTATAATTTTGGCATATTTGGGTTGAAAATACTGCTGAAAAATCATTTGTGTGGTATTCCACTACACTGACTGTGATCGCTAAATTCATATTTGATCGTTTCATTTGATAGATTACAGGAGCTGGATTCACTGGTCAGATGAGCTGTAAATGAAGCACACTGTGGGCAGGTTATAAGTAAACAACAGCTGCACAAATTAAAAATAAACAAATCCCTGTTGTTTGCTGGTGTGGACGCAAATATAACTATCATTATATGTATATAAACATACATGTGAAGGTTTCGTCCTTAGTTTAAACATCACTTGAACCTGCTTCAATTCAGGTTTTCAATTAAGTGATCTGAAATTTTTGACCCTCTAAAAAATCGGACATTCGTCATGTTGAAGTCATATGTCACCACCTATTTCTTGTTTTAAACACAAGCACCTCTTGCGGGCTACTTGTGGTTTGCTTTTAGCATGATGTTGTAATCGGCTTTCATAATTAATCGCTACTCTACTTCCTTTTAGCCACTATTAACTTGAACAACATGAATGACGGGTGGTACGGTGCTTTGAAAGAGAGCATCCAGCAGCAGCAGAACCAGTTGGTCTGGGTCTCAGAGGGCAAGGTAAGTTTCTTTACAGCTATTCTGTGACCTATTTCACAGATTTGTTGCTGCTTTTTCTGGAGCTTCTCATCCCAAACACCTTAGATAAGGCACCAGCTACTCTTTCAGTTCAGGCACAGTTTTGCATTATTACACTGCTGCCAGAAATGCTTGCTTCTGGTTCATCAGTTGTGATTTAAATATCTTTCTATAGTTAGACTCTATAATTGGATCATCTGTAATTGTAATTATTGGTTTCTCGATGTCAGCCATTTTGTTTTTTTTATGGTTTACAATTATGGTTTATGTAAATGTTATTTTGTTTGGCCAATAACTTTCAGAAGTTTTAACAGTTCTAAATATACCAGTCCCTAAATAAATAGTGTATGTATGGCTTTAGTTATAATATATCACCAAAGATTTGGTATGTTTTTCAATTATCGGTGTGATGATTTTTCAGTTTGGCTCAAAAGTGTTGGTTATTTTGACTTGGCAGCATCTGAGAAAATAAATACATTTGGTGGTTAGCCTATAATCTGATGATTGTTCGCTTTTTTGTAATTATCGGCATCACTTTTTCTGTTTGGCTCTAAAGCCAAGGTTTTATATATTACATAGTAATTTGTGAACATTTTACACTTTATATTGAGTGGACAGTTCCTGATGATTTACCCTGTAATTACACTGGTATCACAAGTAAAACCTTCTAATGCAGCGTTAGTTCTGCCATTCTTATTCTAATACAGTGTTCAGAAGTACTGTATATGGTATGCAAGCAGGTGTGAAAGTGGGAAAACACCTGCAAGACATGTTGTTGTTACACAATGCACTTATGTAATTCTTGTTACAGATGTGTACTTTTTTAGTGTTGTTACCAAAGTCCTGTTACACATTTGAACTTACTCATACTATTCAGTGGGTTGTTACATGTGAGTAGTTACACCAGTATTCAACTAGTAAATACTATGTACCGGTGTGTACATACATTGTAGTTGCATACTACTACTACATCTAGTTACCATGTAAGTTTACAGGTATAAGTGACACTATATAAATTGGGACCCATTTTTTAATTCATTAAATAATAATTATGTAATTGATAATGTAATTCTGAGTATAACTAAAGATATAGAGTTGAAGTCAGAATTATTAGCCCTCTTAAATTATTAGACCCCTGTATATTATTTCCCAATTACTGTTAAACGGAAAGATTTTTTTTACATAATAGTTTTAATAACTCATTTCTAATAACTGATTTATTTCATTTTTGCCATGATGACAGTAAATAATATTTGACTAGATATTTTTCTATACAGCTTAATTAGGCAAGCTATTGTATAACGATGGTTTGTTCTGTAGACCAGTATTTCCCAACCCTGTTCCTGGAGGCACACCAACAGTACATATTTTGGATGTCTCCCTTTTCTGACCCATTAACTTCAGGTGTTGGAGTCTCTTCTCATGTTATGATAAGGTGATTCAGATGTGTTTGATTAGGGAGAGGTTGAAAATGTGTACTGTTGGTGTGCCTTCAGGAACAGGGTTGGGAAACACTGCTGTAGACTATCGAGAAATATATTGCTTAAGGGGGCTAATAATATTGACCTCAAAATAATTACAAAAATTAAAAACTGCTTTTATCCTAGTCTATCTGTACTTTCTCCAGAGGAAAAAATATTATAGGAAATACTGTGATAAATTTGCTGCTCTGTTAATATTTGAAGAATGCATGTTCAGTTCAATTCATTTTAAAGTCTTAAAATAACTTTAACAGATTATTTTGTTTATCTGTCGATATTTTGTAAATATCCATGTAATAATATTTTAAATTTGCCATGTTTAATAAAAAAAAAGCAGATCTGAGTTAATTATTCCCTGGATTGTAGATCAAAGCGTTTGATTTGCATTAGTTTCCACTCTCATCCATCCATCATTTCATTCCCACTGCTGTGGGTCATCAAACTCATCCTAACATCCCTCCCTCCTCATCTCCGCCTGCAGGCCGACGGTGCTCCTGACGATGACCTTGACATCCATGATGACCGGCTCTCCTACCTCTCGGCTCCGGGCAGCGAGTACAGCATGTACAGCACCGACAGTCGCCACACATCCGACTACGAGGACACCGATACAGAGGGGGGCGCCTACACCGACCAGGAGCTGGACGAGACCATGAACGATGAGGTGGGCCTTCCGAGCGAGCCCGCCATCACTCGCTCATCTGAGCCTGTGCGAGAGGACCCGCCAGTCATTCAGGACGCAGCTGGATACCCCAGCTACCAGCACGCGGTCCCGCAACCTGAGCCGGTGAACCGCATCGACCCGGCCGGGTTTAAGATGGCAGCTCCTCAGCAGGTACAGATTAGGAGTTAGGGTTATGTGTGCTTGCTTTTATTTCAATGAGACTTTTATTGACATCTTAGCATGACATTGGTCAAATCTACTGTGCAGAGCTTTAACCTTTAACTTCACAGGGTGTTAAAATGTCTTAAATTTTAGAAGTTTTAGGCCTTTAAAAGTCTTAAATTCAAATATTGTGTTGTTGGTATTAAACATTTTTAAGCGGGTTTTCATTTTCCTTTATCCAAGTGAAGTTACCCAATAAGTCCCGCATCCTAATTTAATTAGGCAATTTATTGTAAAATGATGGTTTATTCCATCCATCTATCTATCTATCTATATATATATATTATTGCAAAGAGATAACAGTTTTTAGACAATTTTACTGTAATCAGGGAACGAAAACTAAAAAACATTTACACAATTCCTTACGATAATAACAGAGCGATATTTCCCTTTACATGATACTTTCATTTACAAAAACTAGCGAACATAATATTTATAAATAAACATGGAAGAGGCAAGGTTTAACAGAATAGCATTATGTTGAATAGGAGTTATACTCGATGCATTCAGACAAAAAGCCAACAAATAATTTTGTCCATAAGAAATATATTTTTAACAATGTTAAACTTGTTATTTAAAAAACAAAAGAAACATTATGTTGGTAAAAGTACATACAACTAGACATTTCTTGTTTTGATACATTCAAATATGTGGCTAAGACATAACTAAATTAGATTTTTTTTTGCTGCTGTGGCAAGACAAAAAATAAATAAATAAATCAACCTGGCCATTAGAAAAAATCCTGCATAAGTCTAAAATTTCATTTATGATGGTCTTAAAAAAGTCTTTAAAAGTCTTAAATTTGACTAGATGAAACCTGCAGAATAGTTGTCCAAAATCAAACAAAAAGTAAATCAGGGGTGGTCAATGTATTGGTGCTCTTTGGATAAGGGATTCAAAAAGATAAACAACAAAGTCCAATTGTTGCAATTGGTTTCCTCAAACAGTTTGAGTTGCTTTAACTTATTGGGTTTTACAGTACTAAAAATGATTATTTTACTCAAATGGATTAAGTTTACAGTACTCATTAGAATTAGTTTTTAAACTTAAATGGTTTGTTGCAATTGGTTTCCTCAAATGGTTTGAGTTACCTTAACTTATTGGGTTTTACAGTGTAATTAAACTGCATAATTAGAGCATAAAAAGTACTGCACAGAAGAAATGACCCATATACTACAACAAAACACCTGTTTTCTGTCCTTTGGGACGTTATCTGAAATATAAAGCTTCATTTTCTGCCCCAGTAATGACTGCATATGCAGCAGGTCTGTAAAGCTAAAATCACAGTGTTATTCTGATACACACTATACTGTATTATGAGCAGATGCTGTTCTTTGGTTTCAGTGCTAACCAGTTAAGCTGGTGATGGATGGTTGTAGCTGCTAGTTTTTAGCTGTGCTTTTGGCAGCGTGTGTCTGTAACCTCTTTGCCCCGTCCTCCACAGCAAGCTGAGGCTGCTCTGGCCTCGCCGCCCCCTCCCTCTGCAGCGGTCCAGCCCACCGCCACACTAGCGGGTACGAACCCCGAGGAGCCGCCTGGCACCCCTCAGGCCGACTCCCTTAACAGCCCCATCCCTGTTCCCGACCCCCAGCCCGAACCTGAGCTCGCTCAGCCCCCAACACACGACCCCCACCAGTCGCTTCCTCCTGGCCCAGATCCAAAGGTACCAGCAGCAGCACAGCCGGACGCTGGACCCGCTCACGGCCCGGTCTCTTTCTTAACTCTGCCTGCGTCTGTCACTCTTTTCTTTGACTCCTCCCACTCCACTGTCTGCATGAATGCTCCGCCCACCCCACACGTGTGCTGTGTGTGTGTTCCTCTGACTGTGTAACTGGCACACATGCACCACAGGATGACCCGGGCCCGTTGCATTATTAAGTAGAAGTGCAGTCTCCTCACATGTACTTCCTCTTGCATGGCTCCTAATTTCTGACATTTCTTTCAGCTTGTTGTGTCTGTAGTAGGGCTGGGCGATGTATTGAAGGTTTTTGAAATATTTGCGGAAAGATGTAGCTTTGTTCATTTGTGAATATTTATGTGTAAATAGAATTCGTGAATCACAGCGCACACAAAAAGTACTTTCAAATCAGGCAGCTTTAGTTAGGGTTTTCACAGTTTAGCAAAATTCTTAAAAGCTCGACTTTATTTTGAACTAATGACTAATGTCAAAAATCTCCCGAAGTATGATAAACGTGACCATATGTTTTAGTGTTTACTTAAAGGTGCAGTAGGTGATGTGCCAAAATGCTAACCACAGTCCCTCCCCTGCCAGTCAAAGCCAAATGCCTCTTGAAATCATGAGTGCGCGCACCGCGACATGACAGCAGACAACCCACTAGTTCATGTCATTCGCCAGTTAGAAATGTAGTTAGTGGTTGGTCGGTGGCATGCAGGGATTACACTTATTACTCAGCCATACTTGCAAGCTCTTTCAGATCGAATAGTCAGAGTATCATGGTAAACAATATAGGGAGCGTGTCACAGGCTGTCATAGTTAAAAAATGAACCAATGTGAATATACAACCAACTTCAGAAGGCTAGGCGGAATATCGCTATTTACTGATGTTTTGTTGTTAAACTAATAAAAATCTACATTACTGATGCTGTAAAAGGACCTTATGAGACTGAAAATAGTCGCATCAGTTTTTCACTAGATTTTAGTGGCTGAACAACACTTCTGTGCATATAACCCATTCATAACAAACAATCTACATCAGCTTTGTGTGACTAAAGTAGTTTTAAAATATAACATTACCTGTCTAAAAGAAATACTTCAGCAATGGTGGCGTCCTTCCTCCAGTATGCAAAAGTTATTCCAATACTGATACAGGATTTTAAAACGTTGATTCAGCATTTGATTTTACCGAGACTGTGATCGTCTCGTGTGCACATGAACGAGCGGCATGCATGCAGCCATGCAACTGTCTGTCTACATTTGCTGACAGACAGTTTGGGCTCCTAATCAGAATTTTGGGAAATGTCGGTCTGACAATATTTAACTGGATGAACATTTTTTAGTATTATGCCTCACCCACAATATAAAAATACATAAAAACACATTTAGATCATTTACTTTAATCAGTACTATTGGAATGTGAAGAGACTTTCAACCAGCACAACAAAACGTTTCTGAAGACAATCACCTAACGCACCTTTAAAACAAAAGCGTACCCCCCCCCCCCCCCCCCTCCCCATTTTTCACATTAAAATGAGAGTTGTCAAAAATATCTGCTAAGGAAGCTGTATTGTTCATGCCAGGCCGGTAGGTGGCAGTGTTACTTGGGAAAGAAACACTACACACTTGCGGTATATCCCATATTGAACGCACTGTTAGTCCACTATTGTTTTGTTTTGGATTTTAAATACTTGCGCATAACCTCACCGATTTCACAAAGCATTTTATAGTTTACACAGGGATGATTTTATTTTCTTTAACTTGCTTTTGTTTTAGGTCCGCAAGAGCATTTCATGTTAAAAAATTTGCAGATTGTTTTAACATGTTAGTAAAACTATGATATTTTACATTTTTCTTTATGTAAAGTTTATTTGTTAGTCAGTGTGTACATGTAACATATACAGTAGGGAAAATAAGTATTGAACACGTCACCATTTTTCTTAGAAAACATATTTTTTTAAAAATGCTGCTTACTTGATATTTTCACTGGATGTTGGTAACAACCAAAGAAATCCATGTATGCAAAGAAAACTAAACTAGTTAGTTTATAAATGTAGTTATGTGTAATGCAATAAAATGACTCTAAATGAAAGTATTGAACACATGAAGAAAGGGAGGTGTAGAAAGACATGAAAAGCTCAGACAGCAGCCCTTCATCATTATAGATGAATCATAGCTGCTTCAGTTCAACATTTACATTAGCAGGACGATGAAGACGAAACCAGGGTGGACATTTCAGCAAGACAATGATCCAAAACACAGCAAAGGAAACTCTCAAATACTTTCAGAGAAAGAAACCCAGCCAATCACCTGAGCTGAATACAATAGAAAATACAAAATAGAGCTCAGATTTGATAGACGAGACCCACAAAACCATCAAGATTTTTACACTGTTGAAGTCGGTGATAAATTGACACCTGAGCAATGCATGTGACTTCATTCTCCATATGAGAGGCGTCTTTAAGCTGCCAACACCAAACAAGCCTTTTATATAAAGTATTAAACACATTTCAATAGTTCAGGACTTTCTCCTTTTGTCATTCCTTTGTTATCACACAGAACTACTTTTTCAGATTTGTTTGTTTTATTTATTTTCGTGTTTGTTTGGTTTAATTCCATGTCAACAGCTCCTTTAGAAATATTATTCCCAGGACAAAAACATGATGTTTTCAACACTTGTTTTCCCCGCTGTAATTGTTATTTTTATTCATTTAGTGAAAAGCTATTTAAAGCATAAATTTTTTGGTTTGGGGTTTACCTAATATTCTTCTGTTTGAGAGAAATGCGTAAATCTTATGTTAGTGAACATCATCAAAAGACAGATACATTAATTTATTTTGTTTGTCAGCTTAACTATATCGCCTGGCCCTAATCTGTAGGTATAGCCGTAAGTGTAGCGTTTGGCTTTGACCTGAATCACTCCTATATGGATGGCTCTAGATGCACTGTAGACTTGCCACTAAATTGCAAACGGACCTTTCCCTGATTTGCAAGAATGGACTTCTGTAGTTGCATGATCATTTAACCTGCAGACAGTACTTACAGCAATGTAAAAGGAAACCTACTGGACTAATCCTGCATAATGTCTTCATAACCAACCTTCCTTTTTCCAGATGAAGACGTTATGCAAGAGTTTTTTGTGATGTTCAATGTTAATCTTAAGTCTTATAGGAGGCATTGGACCTTTTACAGCTCTACTGTCTTCAGGCTATACTTTGAAGCTTGATAAGGAGCCTTTCACGACGTGAATGAGACCTCTTTAAAGGCTTCACTTGGCCCTGTTATAAATTGATCACATTTAACTAAGTGTAGAAGGGCTTCTAATCAAACTCTAGAACTGTAGAGCTGGGTAGTAAACTGATAAGATGCTTGTTTTTATTGCATAATGATTGAATCTTTTATCGATACTTTTTTTCTGATCAAGAGTAAGTTTTATTTCAGTGCTTACAAGGCAGCACTATTTATGTGTGTCAAATAGTGGTGTAACGGATCAAAAATCTTAAGGTTTAAATCACATTATATATTTTTTTGTCATGGATCAGACCATTTTTCGGATCAGCCAAAAAGGGGAGGAGACCAATGTAATTTTCTTACCATTTATTACAAAACATTGCAAGAAACTTTTGGACTTAACAAACAGAACTTGCAGAACAAAGCAGAACCTTTATTTTTATAAAAATAAAATGAGGTAATAATCAGCTGAATAAAAATCAATTGTAAAATATTCAGTACTGTGAAAAATTCACTGTTACTACTACTATTGCTGATGACACTAAATGTAGAAATCTAACATTATCATTTGGACAACCCATGTTTATTTTTAGTCTCATTTTCAATAAATGATTCAGTTATCTCACTCTTAAAACTTCCTGTTTCACTGCTAGTTGATCATTTTTGAAGAATTATTCCGTGGCAGATTTTTGATGGCTGGTTGTCGCCACCTATTGGTTAAATAATGTAATTGCTGCCTACTACTTACATTTTTGAGCGTCAAGTTAACTACATATAATGGTGATTTAAATCTTTACCATAAACATCAGTGGTTTTATCTAAACTTTAAACTGTTATCCCAGTACTTCTGTGTTATTTGACTGTTTGTAATTTTGTAACTAATTCAAAAGACTAAGTAGTTCCAGTAATTTTCCGGATATTTAACTGTATCGCTGTGTGAAAGGGGCTATAAACATGCCTGAACATATGGCAATAACTTTTGGTTATTTTTACTGATTATCAATTTATTTTTTTACTCTTAATTACAATACTTTTATTTTGAATCATTTGCAATTTTAAATGTTAGATTGAACTGTATTCTAAGTCAAAACTAACTATAAATTATAAATCGAAACAACAACAATAGAAAGCATATTAAATCTCCACTTTAATGACTTTAATGTTCAAATGAACTGTTGTTAAAATATGAAGGCCAAAAATAGGGGTAAAATAATGTTCTGGTGTCTTTCTAAAAATGACTTTCACAAAAATTATGGCTTTTTGATGAGTTTATTTGCGCAGCACTCAAATTTTGGACACTGCTTTTGCTGCCTTGCAAGTACTAATATTTCTATAAGGAAACCCAAACCTAGTACTTCTATATTTCATTGTAGTTTTGTTTATTATCAAACCCTATCTCAGCCCTGTGCTAAACTTTAGTGCTGTTTAAACTCCTCCAACTATCACTGTCTAACAGCTAATGTTTTGTTCCTGACAGATGTATAAAAAAGATCTGTACAGCATGGATGAGCCAGTGCGAGTGACCCACGGCGTGAAGCCTCCCCCTCCTCAGCAGCAGCAGCAGCCTTTAGGCCCCCCAACCTCGCTCTCCTACAGCCACCAGCCTGTCTACCAGGACCAACAGCCATACCGCCAGTACGACCACCCGCCTTATGGCTATGACGGTGGCGGCTACGCACAACCAAAGCCTCACAACTACGACCCGCACCTGCACTACGACAACCGCGTGCCTCACTATAATGAGCAGTGGTCCCCGTACGACCAGCAGCAGCAGCAGACTTCTCCCCAGCCGCCACCTGTGTCCGGCTTCCCTCAGGGCCACCAGCCTCCGCCTCCACCGGCAATGGGATATGAGCCACGCTCTCCATACGAAGACGGTCCTAACAGGGATTTCAGCCCTCCTCAGTCCCAGTATGATGGTGTGTCCCCGATGGGCTACGATCACCGCCCGCGGCACCCCAAACCCGCGCCAGTGCGATATGAAGAGCCCCCGCCTCCACCTCCTCCGGTGTCCTATGACATACGGTCACCTTTCGAACCTGAGCCACACGCTTTCCCAGGAAACACACATCGCTCCCCGGACCCACCGAAGCAGTATTACGGCGATGTCGCTATGAGGCCCTCGTATAACCCTGGACCTCCGAACAGACCGTATAAACATGAGCCGGTGAACTCTGAGCCTCCCGCACCGCCTCCCAAACCTGAATCTGTCATGTCTCCGGGAGAACCGCCCCATTCTGCAGCTTCCAAACCATTGCCACCACCTCCCAGAGATGACGACGATGATGATGACGATGATGATGACCCTGCCATGAAGCCCCAGTCTGTGCTCAACAGGGTAAAAATGTTCGAGAACAAACGCTCTGTGTCGGTAGACCGAGCCAAGGACGCACCGGACGTCACTGGAATTAGGGTATGTTTATTTTAACTTTAAGTGCCACTAATATGTGATTATTATTTTTTGCAAGGTTGCTAATTTTCTCAAGCAGTAGGTTTGCATTATTTTAAAGTTGCCATGAAACGGAAGTTAAGATTGTCCTTTTTTTCCACTATTGTGATGTACATCCACTTGAAACAATCCTAAAAGTTGAGTAAATTATGGTGGTGCATGATTTCGTTCTTTGGGAACCGATTGGATTGATGGAGGAACGGGCATTGCTTACAAAATGAAGGAAGATTGACTAATTCAGAGTAGAAACTAGGCACACTGATAGCCCCGCCCTAACTGACTGATAGCCCCACCCATATGGACTGATAGCTCTGCCCTAAAATACTGATGGCCTCTTTCTAAAGGACTGATATCCCTGCCCTATAAATAATACTGATAGCCCCATTCTAAAGGACTGACAGCCCTGCCCTAAATGACTAATAGCTCCGCCCTATAATACTGATAGCCCCATTCTAAACGACTGAGTGACAAACCCATTACTAAGTGGCAATTTATTTTTCAATTGATGTATGGATTGGACAATATTTGTCTGAGATACAACTACAGAAAATCTGATGGTTAAAAATATTCTGAGAAAATTGCCTTTTAAGGTTGCCCAAATTAAACTGTCACTGTAGCAAATGCATATTGCATATAAAAAATGATTGATTTAGATTTTTTGGATGAAAATGAATTTTCAAAATGTATTCATGGAACATAATCTTTGCTCAATATTGTTATGACTTTTGGCATTGAAGAAAAGTCGATCATTTTGACCCATAAAATCTATTTTTGGGCTTTGGTAAAAACTGCAAAATAAGAGTTTTTGCTGTTCAGGGTCACATTTTAGATCTTCCCCATAGACTGTAAAAGATATGGACGTAGTATCCATGATGTCACCCATAGGTTTTTGAAGAAAAAGCTACCAGTAGGCGTGGCCAACCATCGCCATTTTGTTTGCACGTCATTGCACCAACCGGGGGATACCAAACAAGGGCAAAGAGGCGGAGCTACAAATGCATGCTGGCATTTTGCTTAGATGGACTTTACTTTGAGAGAAACGCTTAACACTTCATTACCTGCGACCCGTTTGTGTTTGTGCGACCACATGTGCTTGGTTGTGTAATATATCAATAAAGTGTTTAGCATTTTAAAAACATTTTTGTAATACATTGAGCCACTTAACATTGTTCTTATGATGCTTTCTTCTGAAAAATATAAATGATCTTAAATAAAACAAATACATTTATAGAGATGATATATAAGAGTATATCATTGCACAAACCTGGGAAATGGAGGCCACGTGAATGGTTTGTGAGCACAATTAAGTGCACACAGCATGCCATATCATCTGATAATTGTAAGAAATAATTCCAAAAGGCAACTGATTGTGTAAAGCCCCATAAAACAACACAAAAATACGAGGTATATGCCGAGTTCAGCAACTAATCAACCGGAAGGTGAAGTGATGGCAACCAGTGAGACCTAGCTGTCACTCAAGTGGCCACGCCCTTAATTATGCAGACTTAATAAACCCAATATAAAGGAAACGGATGAGTTATAAAAAAATTCACCCCCTCACAGTTGTAATGAAGGGTAATATTAGCTATATGAACCAAAATCGTTCTTTGTACCAGGCTGTAAACACCTTTTTTTCTGCTGTGAAGTTGGCCATTTTAACAGTGGGCTCAATAGAAATTTGCTCTATATGGAGCCAGGACTAGCGGAATTTCCATGAGTGGCAGTTTCAGTTACATCCGTGTTTGCTTCATGGGGGAGAGCGGGAGGATGCTGTATGGTCTTCCCCAGTAAATACAATAAAATAAACAGTGACAATGGTGTAGATTTTACTCTAATCAGTTTGAGGAATTATTTACACATCATTCCAGGCAGTTTAGAATAATTTTTTTCTTTTTAGACACAGTAACAGCATCTATCATGCACTTTAGCCCTGTTCAGATAAGACTAAGACTTAGAGTTTCAGTTTTTGTCACTCGATTACTGTGATTCTAAGAACTGGCTTTATTTAATAAGCCCAATGAATAAACAAGTTTTTCCAGTACTGGGTTTGGCTGGAAGGGCAATCGCTGCGTTAAACATATGCCAGAGTAGTTGACGGTTCATTCCACTGTGATAAATCGGGGACAAAGCAGAAGGAAAGTGAATTAATTGATTGGATGAATAAATGAAGGGGTTTGCATTTATGATCATGATAGAATAAAAATAATATAAAAATAAACCACTCATGGGATTACAATTGCAAAGTGCGTCTTTGAGACAAATTTTTCCATTGATTCTCTGAAAAACTATGTAGTCCCTTCCAAACTAGGCTTTTAATCTTTGAAACTTTACAAACCTTTTACTTTCAGAAACATCACACAATACATGAAAAGTACCTGTAACATCTAAAAAAGTATAAAAGAGGCATTTAAAATAACAACTAGGCATCCCCATACCACTTTAATGTTGTATTGGTGATTGCTCAGAGGAGAAGGACGTCAGAGAATAGCCTGATGCATTGTGTTCAAAGTGTGGATGTACTTTCTTCTTTAGCCCACAGATCTCCCCAAACCTGTGAGCACCCCTGGACCTGTGCTCAAAGCCAACTCTCTCAGCAACCTGGAGCAGGACAAACCCTCCTACAGGTAAAAAAAATAAATAAATGTATTTATACACAGCCAGACAGACACACACAATAAAGTTTAAACATTTCTATTTGTGAACATGTCTTATGCTCAGAAAGGTTGCATTTTGATCAAACACAGTTTAAAAGAACAGTTTGCTTATTGTGATACGCTTTAAAATATTATTTATTTGACAAAGCCGAATTATCAGCAGCCATTACTCCAGATATATATATATATATATATATATATATATATATATATATATATATATATATATATATATATATATATATATATATATATATATATATATATATATTCAGCACCCATCAGTCACATATTGCTAGAAGAGTGTGCTCATGTAATCCTGTATCGCCCTCTGCTGGCTGATCTAACTTTCTGGAAAGCATCATTAGATGTTACATAACATTTAGATCTTCTGATTTTTCCTGCTGTAGAGCTCCAGAGCCGCAGAAACCTCAGGCGCGTGTTGGGGACGATGTTGTTCGCTCCAACCACTATGACCCTGATGATGACGAAGAGTACTACAGGAAACAGCTCTCGTTTTTCGACCGCCGCAGTTTCGACAGTAAGGCCATGAATCCACCCATTACTGGAGTCAATCGCTTCCACGAGCCGCCCAAACCGCCTCAGACGCAGATCGCTTATCCTTTCGCTAGGTACCTGCTAACAGGCTAAAAATACAGCGTATGTTTGTGTGTTAGTGATGTTGATGATTATACCACATCTACTGTTTCTGTTTCAGGACGGAGTCTGTGGAGAAGGTGAGTCCAGTGGACAAGAGATACGAGCCTCTGCCGCCGGTCAACTCTTCACCTGCTCCATACGGCCAGAACACACCTGCTGCTCCGCCCACATCCCTGCCCAAACTCACCAACATCGAGGGTAACATGAGACTTGCATGGGTTTTTTTCTTTCTTTTTTTCCCCTCTCATGTTTAGTTTGTTTTGTTTTTGGTTTGGTTTGGTTTCGTTCTGTCTATGGTTCTGGTTCTGTTTATTATTTTGGTTTGGTTTTTTTTTTTTTTTGGTTTGTTTTTCTGTTTTTTGGTTTTGCTTGTTCTGTTAATGCACTAATAATGCAAAACAATAATTCTTGTATTAATAAATATTTGCAGAAGTGTTTTAGTTTTTTTTCATTTGGGTAAAATATATTCCTTGCCTTGCAAAGATTAATTACATTGCATTTTGTTTAATTTTAATAGAATTTAACTCCACAAACCCCCCCAAAAATAAAAAATCAAAAGTTTTTTGTTTATTTCTTATTTAAATTAAAGAAATTAGAAGTAAATTCCTAATAATTCTTAATTTTATATAACTAAGAATTAATAAGAACTTCCTTAAAGCAAAACAGTTATATATATACAGTGTATATATATATATATATATATATATATATACAAAAATATACACACACACACACACGCATATATATATTTTTGCATACATGCATGCCATATACACAAGAAAGTGTGTCTGTAGTAATTTGAACTAAATTGCTTGACTTTGTAAGGTTAATTTTATAGGTTGTGTTTTTGTACTATTTATTAAGTATTTGTACTATGTAATATTTTCACACTAATTTAAATATGTTGTTTTTGTACCAATAAATAAAATACTTAAGTCCTTATAAAAATCTATATATTGGACAGAACAAATTGTCCAAAGATGAAGACGCCATCTTACATCAATGCCTTTACAGGGTGTCCGTGTGGTCTTAAAAAGTATTAAAAGTTGATAAATCAAGGTAGAGAAATTTAAGGCCCTTAAATGCTTAAAAGTCTTAAATGCTATTTTGCAAGGTATTAAATTTAATATCATTTTAGATTATGCAGTGTATGGTGTATGCTAAAGTTTGCCTGAATTAAATCTGCGAATATTAGGATGCTGTGTAGTTTATGAAGTCAATGAAATCCTGCTAGATTTGACATCATGCTGCTTTGTTTACTGCAGGAACCAAGGCAGCACCATTATTTCTGCAGTTCTCTAGGTGCCAACCTGCTGAATTAGCTAGATTTAATAGATTTTAATATTAGATTTGTGTATGTATGTATGTATATATATATATATATATATATATATATATATATATATATATATATATATATATATATATATATATATTTACAACATCATCATCATTTGTCTCCCAGTGAACTCTCTGCCAGATCCTCACAGCTCTCCCAAAGCCAAACCGGACCTGTCTGCTCTGAGAGCTCCGACCCGGGATGAGCCCATCCAGAGCAGCTACTTGCCCCCCAAGTCCACCATTAATGGCATGGACGCTCCTCCCAAAACACTCGGCGTGCCGACCAGCTACAACCGCTACGTCCCCAAGCCTTACACCAGCTCGGCCCGACCCTTCGAGCGCAAGTTCGAGAGCCCCAAATTCAACCATAACCTGCTTCCCAACGACACACAGTCTAAACCCAGTGTCAACAACAACCTGAAGCCTCAGATCTCCCCGCAGCCCCAGGACACGGACAGCGGCGTCGACACCTTCACTCGCACCATGGACAACAGGCCCAAATATCAGCACAACAACATCAACGCCATTCCCAAAGCCATCCCAGTCAGGTAAGAGGAGGCTTAAGATTAAACCTTGTGTACTGTTCATATTTATGTGACTCAGCCGCTCCGTTACGGCGTTTTGAATTCAACAATCTAAAATTTGATGTTAAAATACTCAACAGATGTTTACTTCATGCCAATTTCAAGCAATGTAAACAGCAGTTATGCTTTATATTGCCAATTTGCCTTTGGTGTAGATCACATTTGAATTAGTGCTACTGTATTTTCCCCATCAGCCCCATTGAACACATTGCCTTTTCATGCCAGCCTGTAAAACCTGTCCCACTTTATATTGTGGCATTGACTAATATGTACTTATTCTAAAATTAATTATTTGTTACAATGTACTTATTGTGAAATACATGTTTTACATTGTATTTAAAATGAATTAAATACCTGTGTGTAATTACATCTGTAACTCTTTTCTGAAATTACATTTTTGACCATCACTTATGCTTTAACCCAACCTAAAACCAAACCATACTGTTCCTAACCCTACCCCACCTCAAGATCACCAGAAGTGTTCTGCAATACATTATGAACATATTAAGTACATCGTGTTTATATTTTGATGTACGTACATAGTAGTTAAGGCCACATCTGAGTCACATGTGGGCAAAAAAAAATCTGATTGGGCCACATTTGCCTGCAGTTTGAACGTAGCCTTTAACCCTGAGTTTAGTGTAACCAAACATCCTGCATGTAATATAAATGTGTAGGGGGTGTAGTGTGCGTGTGGTCATTAAAAGTTTATTCTGATTTATGTTCTTCAAAGAAAATGAGCCAAGACCAACGAGTCTGAGGTTGAAAAGGAATGGCTTATAACAAGTTTTATTTTGATTACAAAATGTAAACAGTTTCCCAAGCGATTTTTAACAGCAATTCAAATTTCACTATACTGTATTTCCTATTATATATTATATACTTCTTTTATTCTGGAGAAAGTCTCATATCTTTGAGTTTGGCTGGAATAAAAGCCGTTTTTAATAAAAAAAAAATGTTTATGGTCATTATTATTATTATTATTATATGATTATTAGTATTATTATATTATTACAGAACAAACAACTGTTATCCAATAACTTGCCTAATTAACCAAACTTTACCCTAATTTCATTTAGTTTAGTTTAACCTTACTTAGTTAAGCCTTTAAATTACAAAAGTAACTTGTAAAATATAATGTACTGTCATTATGACAAAGACAAAAGAAATTAATAAATGAAAATGATTAAATCTATTCCTAAAACTGGATTCAGAATACCTTCTCTCCTTAAACGGCACATGAGAGATATTCGAAAAGAATTATTAAAGGGCCAATAATTTGACTGCAACTGTATCTGGATAAAAATGTTGGTGAATATACTCACTAACGGTCAAGATGATTTGTAGAGCCCATATGAACCTGTGCTCTTAGTTTAGTCAGTTGTTATCAGGGAATAACACAAATTGGGATGTCATGATTGACCAATCAGAATCAAGTATTCCTAAAAACCTGTAATAACTGGCTTCGGTTCAGCACTAGTTCGCCACAGTGGAATGAACCGCCAACTTATCCACAATATGTTTTACACAGCAGATGTCCTTCCAGCTGCAACCCAGTACTGGGAATCACCCTTACACACTCACATTCACACACACAGTCATAAGATATGACCCATTTAGTGTATTAAATTCACCTATAGCGCATGTGTTCGGACTGTGGGGAAAACCAGAGCACCCGGAAGAAACCCACGCCAACACGGGGCACTAGTTCAGTTTGTGGTTTATATCAGAGAGCTCTGTGATGAAATAGTGTGTGGCCTCGAGCATGTTTGGATTGTTTGTAGGGCTGCACAATATAACAGCATCAATATCCCAATGTACAAATCTTCAATAGTCACATTGCAGAATCTGCCATGTCAGTTCAGTTTGAGTTTGTTTATCCATTAATAGACCAGGAACCACATTGTGAAGTTTAGCTTTAATAAAGTGAACGTTTTTCATTTGCTTGTTTGCTTTGTTTTAAGGCCTGTAAATGTGACATTTTAAGTGTGTTTAAGAAATAAAAGTTGGCGGTTCATTCTGCTGTGGCAGTCCCTGATTAATAAAGGAACTAAGACGAAAAGTAAATGAATGAATATATGAAATGACAACATTTTAACAAAGATTGTTTATTTTTTACACTATGAAGACTATGCAGTGTTCTTTATTTACATTGGAGGATTTTCATTTCTGTCTCTGAATAGAGTTATAAGCGTTTTAGTACACCACAAAACACTATCTGTTGGATTTATGCAGATTATCTGCCCTACAAAATCATCTACAAAATCACCAATGGTTAATATAAAATTCTGAATTCTTTCCAAATTGAGCTATTCAAGTCATCTAGTGAAAATATATTCACTATATATATCTCAGCAAAACAAAACATTGCGATGTCTGTTTTTTTCAATATCAGACAGCCCTAATTGTTTGTGTTCTCTATTTTACAGAACAACTAATGAGTGTCTGATTGTCTGTTTCCTAGCCCCAGTGCGCTGGATGATGATGAAGAAGATGAAGGACACACAGTGGTGGCCACGGCGCGGGGCATCTTTAACTGTAACGGCGGGGTGTTGAGCTCTATAGAGACGGGCGTCAGCATCATTATCCCACAGGGAGCCATTCCTGATAGTGTGGAGCAGGAGATCTACTTCAAAGTGTGCCGGGACAACAGCATCCTGCCCCCTCTGGACAAGGAGAAAGGTCTGATTGCACACTGACTTTTTAAAATGATGTTGTTTCAGTGTGTTTTTATCCCTTTGCACATGAGGAAAAGCATTTCTGGAAGAAACTGGCTTAGAAAAAGATGAAAGACTAGCTGAGAAGATCAAGAAAAACCACTGTGTGGGAACTAACATTTGCTATAGTACATGTTTAGTAGTAGTACTTATTAGTATCAGCAAATTTTTATTTTTTAATTGACACATTTTCACAAATGATCTGATCACTACTATACTTTAGTAAAAAGATAAACGATGTTACAACAAAGAGAACAATTTCAGAGTCCTTTTATCTTAAAAGAGGAACCAGACAGGGTTGTCCTCTCTCACCCCTTTTGTTCGCATTAACGGAAACGAATTAAATTTAATTGTATGCGGATGATATTTTGCTGTATATCACCCAACCACAAGTGAGCCTTCCTGCTGTATTTATGATTTAGTATTATTTAGTATTGTGATTATTAATACTTTTGGGAGGTTTTCTGGCTTTAAAGTTAATTTTGAAAAAAGTGAACTCATGCCTGTTGGTTTGAAAGATCTGTCTATAATACGTACATCTCCATTCAAGGTTTCCACAGGAAAAATGTTATACCTTGGAATTGTAGTTACCTGTAAATACTTTCGCTCTTCAAAGCCAATTTCAACCCCTTATTGTCTAAACTACAGAATTGTAGACTATTGGAAGACTCTCCCAGTCTCTTTAATTGGCAGAATAATATGATAAAATGATATTTCTTCCTCAAATATTATTTTTATTTCATGATATTCCATCACTATTACTCAAGACCTTTTTAAACACTTGGACTCGAGTATTTCTCCATTTCTGTGAATCTACAAAAGTCACAGAATTTTAAAAAATCATCTTTGTTTGTTTGGTTTTTTTTGTGTTGTTTGTTTGTTTGTTTGTTTGTTTTTGTAAGTTTCTGCATATCAGAAAATTAATCCTGGTATTTGTGATTATTGTAAGTCTATTCAGTGACCAAATAAAGTATTTGACAAAACGATCAACGAAACAACATGAGGCTTGCATGTAAACACTAGCAAACAGATGTTCTGTGCAGAAATATTTATAGTTTCACTTTGTTTTGCCTGAATTTAGTGCTTGAGGAGTGTATTATAGACATGAAAAGGACACGTTAAACTTAAATGAATGCCAATCTCCAATGCTTTGGTGCATATATTTCAGCTTGTTTTCATTTTAAAGAAGACAGATGTGAAAAAAAGTTGTGTGGCTTTAAAATAAAACAGTTTAATAATAAAACAGTAAATGTATATTTTATCATATTACATAAAATATGTGTTTTAGCCTATAATTGACAGAAAATCAAAGATAAATATCTGAACAAATTATATTCCAAATTTATCCAAAAAATTAGCTTTCAATAAAATGTTGTTTTTAAATGCAGTACCAAACATGACCACCAGATGACCTCCAGTTTCCTTTGGAGACCATACAATAGCGCCCCCTGTGTTTTGAGCAATATGAACTGTATTATTGAGGACTTTTGATGATATTCGTAAAGCAGATGTAAAATTCTGAAGTTGTATGGCATGTTTGGTGGTATTTTATTAGTGTTTAGCCTCTGAAAACATCAAAAAAAATGTTTACATGTGGATTGCTGTTGCAAAGTAATGGTTTACGAGCGTTTTGCAAATGAATGAATAATGATGCAAACTATCAATTTGAGGCTATCAAATGAAATATAGTCTGTCATGATTGCTTTGTTTAGACTATATTATCATGGTTTAAGAATGCAAGCGTAAATGGTCGCACATATTGTACCGTGACAGCAAGCGTGGTTTTAATCTATTACTCTTCCTAAGTAACTATAAAACTGGTCAAATATGATAAGATAGTAATATAATAATATAGTCAGTCATGATTGCTTTTAGACTACATTATTTTGGTTTAAAAACGTAACCCTAAATGGTTCCACAGGTTGTAGCATAACAGTAAATTTCTACGTATTCCTTCCTACGTAACAAAAACACTGGTAAAATATGATAATATAGTCAGTCATGAATGCTTTAGACTGCTATATTATATTTTAAATGTGTTTTAATCTATTATTTTTCTTAAGTACCAAAAAACTAGTGTCAAAGTATGTATTCAGAAGTCTTAGACCTTTCCAACAGTATATAGTTAGTCATGATTAGATTAGGATGTAATTGAAAAAAAGTGACATACTTGCACATCCCGGTGGTGGGACGGTGACCCTTAAGGGGTTCTATGATGTTGTTAGCAGTGATATGCATGTGTGATGGACACTGATGTACCATGTTTTGCTCTGTCAGGTGAAACTCTGCTGAGTCCGCTGGTGATGTGTGGTCCTCACGGCCTGAAGTTCCTGAAGCCTGTGGAGCTGCGCTTACCACACTGTGCGTCTATGACCCCTGATGGTTGGTCTTTTGCTCTAAAATCCTCCGACTCCTCGTCGGGTACGCTGTCCTTTCTCTCTGTCCTTTCATGGGTCTTTTGGGATCGGGATTGAAGCTGTTTGGAAGAGGCTTTGCTCACGCTTTTGTTTCATTTTCTGGCTTACCAACACATTCTGATCGCGTGAAGCTTTAAAGGGATAGTTCATCCAAAACACTCAAGTAATGTTATATGAATTTCTCCTGTTAAACACAAAACAAGATTTTCTGCAAAAACATAAAATACACTGGCTGTTTTTTAGCTATTATCTTCCTTTGTGTTCAACAGAAGAAAGACACTCAGATGGGCTTTGATTAAGTGGAGATGTGTAAATGATGACAGATCTGATAGTTTTGAGTGAACCGTCTCTTTAAATGTGCAGTCTGTGGACTTGCTCAGCTTTTCATCCTCTTATCAGCAGACTCAATCACTGCAGATGATTAACCCTTTATCAGGCCAAGAAATATCTATATGATCACTTCATTGACGTTGATTACATTATTGTTATTTTTTTATTCATAAAAGTTCAGAAGTCTTGTAATCCCTGATAACATTTCTTCCTATTTTTGAAATAGAAATATTGTCACTCCCCTGGAAAAAATGCCAATTGGTACGAATGACAGATATGTTTTACTCATTGAGATTTATTGAAACAAACTGTAAAGCGAAAAGTGCTGCAATTACAATGAATGGAGCCGTCATCACGTCAGCGAGTTTGCACTCCTGTTACAATAATGACAGCAGGATGAGCTCTGCAGATGACCTCTTACTCACATTGGTTAATAACTGGATGATTTCAAAAACTAAATTGTATACACCCTGAGTAAAACCACTATAGCCTATAAAATGATAATATATCTGTTTGTGTTATATTATAGGGCTAATGAATTATTAAATATAAAAAAATATATTAGTGCTCTATATTTAATGGAGCTCAACATATCTGCTCAAACGTTAATACTCTGAATATAAATGCATTTTTTCAAGATCTTAATCCACTTTTTTTAAAATGTAACTAATTTAAATGCAATGTTCAGTATTACTATTAATAGAACAAGTTGGTAATGAACATTTTAAAGTCAGCAAAGCTGCTAAAATTATGCAAAGTAAAACGTGTGGCTTTTTGCATTTTAAGTGGTTTAAATGTGGCCCCCTTTGCTTCTGAACTTGAATACCCCATTCTAGAATGCATTTAGGAAATAATCAGTGTGAATCAATAAGTGAAGTGGTTCAACACACTGAACCACTACAGTAAAGTTGTTAATTTTAGTTTTTTGTTTTTTTTTTGCGTCGTTTTTATTTTTTGGGGGGCCCCAAAAGAATTCGCCCCACTCAAAGGGGCCCTCGGCTGAAAAAGTTTGAAAAGCCCTGATCTAGAGGCCTTTGCTTTTCATATGAGCCACTCCTGAAACCAAATGTTCAACTAGAAGTCAAATTATTAATTGTTGTTCCTAAATCTTGGATAGGCGACAAGCCTTTTGTCAGGTAGTGTATTTGTTTACCCTACTATTCAAGTTACAGGTTTCCAGCATTCTTCAAAATATCTTCTTTTGCATTGAACTGATGAAAAAAACTCATAAACTCAAGAATGAGTAAATAGCGAGTAGATGTTCACTGTCCCTTTAATAAAGCATCAAATGATCTGAATACAACTGACAAGAGCTACACTGAATGTCATTGTGCCGTCTGTGTTGTGTAAATCGTGGCAAAAATCAGTGATGTGCATGTTGTTTTGATCCTCATGATCCCGCTCTGGCTGTATCCACAGGTGACCCCAAATGCTGGCAAAACAAGTGTCTACCAGGAGACCCCAATTACCTGGTGGGCGCAAACTGCGTGTCTGTGCTGATCGACCACTTCTGAAGAGAGAAACAGCTGGTCTGTTCCTGAAGGCTCGCATTATCAAGTATTATTTCTGTGCTCTTTCTCAGAAAAACGTGGAGGATGTGACTGGCTGCGGAGCGCTTTCCTATTCCCTTTGGGTTTTTTCTCTCTCTTTTTTTTTTTGGTTCAGTTTTGCCTTTTTCTTTACCTTTTGGTGCTTGAAGACTTGCAAAAAATTACTGAATAAATAAATAAATGAATAAATAAATGAAGGAATGGAACTGCTAATGGGATGCATGACCTGTGCCACAGACGCTGGGAAAAATAATTAGAAAAAGCTGGAACGGAAGCGGGGGAAAATGGACGGATAATGAATTAGTTTTGCGTAACACATACTTGATGTGCAGAAAAGTTGCTGTATGTGTGAGTTTGTTGAGGCCATGTGGAATCGCCGTGATGAAAAGCATGTCGCTTTCTGGAAAATGAAGATGTTTTTTTATTTTTACTTTTGGAAGATCTGTGACTGTTGCACTCGTCTGCTCATGGACTTCCTTCTCCAGCTATGAAGAAAAGAAAAGAAAAAATGGGCTCTTTCTCTCTACGTTTTGAAGCGATCTTTTCTAGCGATGTTTTACCGTAGATAAACACTGACTGTGGTTTTCCGAAACTCCTGCTGTCTAGAGATCTATGCATGTGCTATGACTCAGGTCCAAACGCCTGCTACTAAGTTGAGTACACAAACCTACCCATCATACACTGCAAGCAGTGATGCCTTATCTGCATTTTCTTTTTGTTACTTTTGACCCGACGCAAACGTCACATTTGGGTTACGGAGAGAAGTTACGAAGGACGGTATTTAGCACACAACTAACGAACAGGTCTGCTTTTTCACCCGCTATGCATATGAAGTCAAAGAATATACCAGAACACTAGGATATGTTTCAATTACCGCTGTAAATATTGTGCTAGCATATGGCCTTGGTTCGCTGTAAATGACTTTTTGTACATTTTTGTTATTTTGTATAAAAAAAAAACGTAACGGGGAAGTTTCTTAACAAAAAAAGATGAAGACTATAACATTGGTTATGTTTGTATTCTGGTTATACTTCTGAGCCTTGGAATTTAGCAGTACTGAGAAGATTTAAACCAATAAAAACAAAACAAAAACACGTAAATAATAAATGCAACGAAAAAGACGTTATCTTTTATACCGACGACACGCGTATATATATAAATATATATATATAAACAAACACACTACTTAATGGCATTTTTAAACCGTTCCAGAACATTTTTATGATTTACAAACTAGAGACGTGCTCGCTTTCAATAATTTATGGACTCTCTTTGGAGGGCGATCCCTGATTTATTTGTGATACTGGATGCTGTATTGTGTGCCCTGAAATGTATTTTTGTACTAATAGACAGTTTATTAAGGCACATCAGTACTACTTTGTTTTGATATGACGACGTACGCGGCTTCATCCCGGGTTTCGTTTCTTTTCTTTGTGTGGCGACATTATTATTTTGTTTTCTTTGCAGCACATTTCTAACGTATACAACTGTATTAATAAATAAATTCATTTTTAAATGAGAACAATCAGGGTTTTTTATTTATTTTATTGATTGACTTGTGCAGTGGTGGGAAGAGTACTGAAAAATCATACTCAAGTACCATTACTTGCCTAAAAATGTTGTGCGAGTAAAGGTATCTGTTGTAAATATTACTCAAAGTATGAGTAAGTAGACCTTTCAAAAGTACTCAAGAGTAGTATTACGCTGTAAAAAAAAGCTGATGCATTTACAGTGCATCTGGAAAGTTTTCATATCGCTTCACTTTTTCCAGTTTTTTTTTGTGTTACAGCCTTATTCCAAAATGGATTAAATTCTGCTGCTGAAAACATCCCCACAGCACTATGCTGCCGCCACCATGCTTCACTGTAGGGATGGTATTAGCCTGGTGATGAGCGGTGCCTGATTTTCTCTAAATGTAACGACATTTACCCAAAAGAGTTCAATTTTAGTCTCATCAGACCAGAGAATTTTGTTTCTTATGGTCTGAGAGTCCTTCAGATGCCTTTTGGCCAATTCCAGGCAGGGGGTGTCTTCCGTCTGGCCACTCTACCATACAGGTCTGATTGGTGGATTGCTGCACAGATGGTTGTCCTTCTGTAAGGTTCTCCTCTCTCCACAGAAGAATGCTGGAGCTCAGACAGAGTGACCATCAGGTTATTGATCACCTCCCTGACTAAGGCCCTTCTCCCCTGATCACGCAGCTTAGATGGACGGCCAGCTCTAGGCAGAGTCCTGGTGGTTCCAAACATCTTCCACTTACGGATGATGGAGGCCGCTGTGCTCATTGGAACTTTCAGAGCAGCAGAAATTTTTCTGTAACCTTCCCCAGCCTTGTGCCTCGAGACAATCCTGTATCAGAGGTCTACAGACAATTCCTTTGTCTTCATGCTTGGTTTTTGCTTTGGCATGCCCTGGGACCTTATATAGACAGGTGTATGCCTTTTCAAATCATGTCCAATCAACTGAATTGACCACAGGTGAACTCCAATGAAACACCTCAAGAATGATCAGTGGAAACAGAATGTACCTGAGCTCAATTTAGAGCTTCACGGCAAAGGCTGTGAATACTGATGTACATGTGATTTTTCAGCTTTTTTTATTTTTAATAAACTTGCAACAATTTCAAAAACTCTTTTTTTCACATTGTCATTATGGGGTATTGTGTGGAGAATTTTGAGGAAATAAATTAATTTAATCTATTTGGGAAGAAGGCTGTAACATAAACAAATGTGGAAAATTGAAGCGCTATGAAAACTTTCCGGATGCACTGTAAAAATGTAATTTGTGGTTGTGTGTAAACGTAACATTCTGTAGTGCATTTAGTTATTGCCCAGCAGACACACAATGTTATAAAATGTTAATATTAGGTTAGATTTAGGTTGTGATGTCAGGTGACCAGAAATTAATGTCTAGTCAGCGTCTAAGGACATTATTTTGATCTCCAATAATGACGTGAAATAATGTTGATATTTGGTTGATTTTAGGTTGTGTTAGAAAGTGACCAAAATCCAACATCGAGCCAAAATCTTAAAACAACTTCATATTAACGTCACATACTGACATTTATTCGTCAGGTATGACACCCAAAATCCAACATCTGATAGACGTCATAGTGGTAACGTCCACACAACGTCAAGCTGTAACATCATCAGACATTGATTTTAGGTTGGTTGTTGGACATGGACGTCAATCCAATTTTAATTTTCAAACAAAATGCAATGTCCCCACAACATTGGGGTACAACGTTAATCTAACATCATGTTGATGTTTTGTGCTTGCTGGGTGTTTAAGGCCATGTCGGTCATCATACAGTAAACATCTGTCATCTCATCAGTGACGTGCATCTAAACAGTCTCTGGGTCAATGAGTGTGAAGATTTGGGACATCTTCTTGGACACTTTGATTGCTTATAAAGCGCCCATGTCTTGAGGTAGTTCATTATGAGGTAATTTAGCTTCTATGTGAGATTTGATTGGACAGGAATCACAGGACAGATTTTTCTAATCCTCATAGACAAGAATAAATAAAGTAGTAACTGCAGGTTGAAGGAAAGTAGTGGAGGAAAAGCACCGGTACTCAAGGGAAAGGAAACGTACACATTTTTAAAATGACTTGGTAAATTACAATTCCTGAGGAAAACTACTCTATTTCAGTAGTTTGAGTATTTGTAATTTGTTACTTTACACCACTGGACTTGTGTGGATTGTGAAATGTGGAGAGATGTCGTTGACCGTGGTGGTTTTGGGTAAAGAGGGAACTGGTTCATTTGGGTTTGTGCTTTCTGCAAGTGTTTATTTGAGCTCAGAGGTCGTGAGTTTTGAACTTTCACCCAGTTTGGACAGATACTGCAGCTGATTAGCTCAGAAACACAGCGCCGGCTTTATTCAGCTCATTGTGTCAGCAGATTGAGTTCTCCGCTCGTGAAGCAGAAAATGCTGAGTCAGGAGGACAAATATTGCACTAGGACAAATGTAATTAAAGGTTAACTGGAGTTTGAGTCGCAGATAAATGTGGGCTGAAATACTAGTGTTTGATTTGCCTTTGACATTATCAAAGTGCACAGGAAGTACCTTTTAGCCCTCAAAATGCATTGAAATCTGTTTTTAGGGTTCAGTTAGACCTAAAGAATTATTATAAACTTCATATTTGTCACTGACTAAAACCTAATTGTATCTGATCTGCAGATGTGGGTGAATTAATGTGTCAAATTTGAGTGTTTCGCTTATTGGCAAAAAAATGCATATATTTTATATCTACTGAAATGTTTTCAAAATTAAATTTGATTTGCTGAAACTTTCACTTTCAGATGTGTGTGAGAGATCAAAAATATACACTGCCTGACAAAAGTCTTGTCTTGATCGCAGCTGTAAGAGCAACAAATAATAACTTGACTTCAGTTGATCATTTGGAAAAGTGGCAGAAGGTCGATTGTTCTGATGAATCATCTGTTGAACTGCATCCCAATCATCACAAATACTACAGAAGACCTACTGTAACCCACATAGACCCAAGATTCTCACAGAAATCAGTCAAGTTCGGTGAAGGAAAAATCATGGTTTGGGGTTACATTTAGTATGGGGGCGTGTGAGAGATCTGCAGAGTGGATGGCAACATCAACAGCCTGAGGTATCAAGACATTTGTGTTGCCTATTACATTACAAACCACAGGAGAGGGCAAATAGCGCTGCTCCTCAAACTTCAGCCTCCACTTTAAAGTTCCTGAGAGCAATGAAGGTCAGCAATGAAGGTGCTCCAGGATTGGCCAGCCCTGTCACCAGAAATGAACATTATTGAGCATGTCTGGGGGAAGATGGAGAAGGCATTGAAGATGAATCCAAAGAATCTTGATGAACTCTGGGAGTCCTGCAAGAACGTTTTCTTTGCCATTCCAGATGACTTTATTAATGAGTGATTTGAGTCACTGCAGAGATGCATGGATGCAGTCCTCCAAGCTCATGATGGAGTCAGACACAATATTCATTCTGTTTCCACTGCAGCATGACGACATATTCTATAATAGACATTATTTCTGTGAAGTGACAAAACTTTAGTCTCAGCAAAGTCGGACCTTACTGTCCTAATAAAATTATGAAAAATCAAGACATGATCATATTTTATTTTGGTAAAATAAGCGTCATCTAGAGGCCTTTTTTCATATAAGCCACTTCTGATACCAAATGATCAACTAGAAGTTAAGCTTTTACTTGCTGTTCCTAAAACTTGGATAGACGACAAGACTTCTGTCAGGTAGTGTGTATAATGCTTACTGTACATGGCATCACAGATCTGGGTCATGAATATAGGTCTAAGTAGAGCTTGCATGTTTCATTTCTGGGTCAAAACAGAACGCTGACACAAATATAAATATATTTATATGGACGGATAGAAAGTCAACATTTGAAGTAAATCAAAACTTTTTATCAGTGATCTTAACATGTTGACAGTGCTGGACAAAGATTAATCGCATCCAAAATAAAAGTTTGTTTTGACATAATAAATATATCAAATACACACACACACATATTATTTATATATGATACAAACATGCATAAAAACAAAACTATACAACTTATTTAAATTTATATCATATACACACACAATACGGTCAAGAGTTTGAGGTCAGTGGGATTTTTTTTCTGTTGTAAAATAAGCTTCTCCTGCTCACCAGGGCTGCGTTTATTTCATCAAAAATACAGAACACATTGTAAAATGTTATTCACTACAAAATAACTGTTCAATAGTAGTTTATCATCTAATTTAATCATTTATTCTAGTGTTTTTAAAGATGACTTTTCTGCTTCATCACTCCAGTCTTCAGAGTTACATCAGCCTTTAGAAATCACTCTAATATTAATTATTATTGTTAGTTGTATTATTAATGGTAATAAAAGCAGTAATGACTGCAGTAATCATTTCATCTGAAACGACATACAGTAAGTAATAAATAAATATATAATAAATATTTAAAACATTTTAAATTAATAAAATTAATAAATGCCGCCTTGATGAACAGAATTTTATTTAAAGTAAATAAAAAAAAAGCAAAAAAAAAAAAAAAAAAAACTGACCCCAAACTTATGAGCGGTTGTGTGTGTGTGTGTATATATATATATATATGGCATCTAAATATTTGATCAAATATATGCATGTGTGTATTTATTTATATATATATATATATATATATATATATATACAAATCTACTCCGCTCACACATTTTTATGTCATGTCAAAACCTTTAATTTGAAAGCGATCAATCACAACTTCATTAAAAACTGTCTTCTCGGGTAAATATGGGTCAGAATTTCAGAATATGGCTAAATGTTTATAGGTTCTTAAATTTATTCATTGAAATGTTTTTAGTTAATTGTTTATAATTTCTTCAGTTTCTCTTCCTGGTCCAGACAGACAGATCTGAATGCAATATGAGGGTTACGTGCTTATTTTGCTGTTCAGTTTATCCAGTTTTATTCTTCATCTTCCACATTTTCTCTGCTGACCCAGTTCAGAATCACTGCAGCACAAGCTTAAGAAATTCTCATCAACGTTTTATTACAAGTTAGCAGACGATTAAGTGAACGTCCATTATTAACGAGGTTAATGGATAAGGCACACGTGACTGAATGCAGAAAGTAGTAACTGTAAAACACTTGACTGTTCTCCTCTGTAAAGGTTCTAATCGCTCTCTGGAATCACTGCTTTTCCCTGAGATTAGTGGGCAGCTACTGGTTAGTAGGTCTCCAAACGGTGCGGTTAGCTTATTTAGTGGTTCATTACAGTTTAATGTCCTGCGACATGATCGAGTTGTAAACGTCCTGAGAAAGAGGAATGTACTTCTTCTGTGTCAGATCCAGGAAGAACACAGAATCTTCTATCAGCGCTGGATTAAAGCCTTCCTCCACCAGCTTCACCTTCATCATTTTGAAGGTTCCTGTGACCTCCAGAGAATTCTGCAAGAGACGTTTGGCTTCATTACAGACTGAAGAGGAGGACGGCATCTGCTAGAAAGGTCTGTGGGGTTGGGTTTATATTCAGGGTTCCCACCACAATATCTTAGAAACAAAAATCCCTGATATACAGTTGAGGTCAGAATTATTAGCCCCCCTTTGATTTTTTTTCTTTTCTTTTTTTAAATATTTCCCAAATGATGTTTAACAGAGCAAGGAAATGTCTACAGTATGTCTGATAATATTTTTTCTTCTGGAGAAAGTATTTTGTTTTATTTCGGCTAGAATGAAAGCAGTTTTTTATTTTTTTAAAAACATTTTAAGGTCAAAGTTATTAGCCCCTTTAAGCTATATTTATTTTCGATAGTCTACTGAACAAACCATCATTATACAATTACTTGCCTAATTACCCTAACCTGCCTAGTTAACCTAATTAACCTAGTTAAGCCTTTAAATGTCACTTTAAGCTGTATAGAAGTGTCTTAAAAAATATCTAGTCAAATATTATTTACTGTCATCATGGCAAAGATAAAATAAATCAGTTATTAGAAATGAGTTATTAAAACTATTATGTTTAGAAATGTGTTGAAAAAAATCTTCTCTCGGTTAAACAGAAATTGGGGGAAAAAATAAACGGGGTGAATAATTCTGACTTTAACTGTATATAAAAATACCCTGATTTCAATGCCTTGAAGTTTTATTCAAGGCATTGAAATGCAGCATATATAAAAAAAAAAAAAGTGTATATATATATATATATATATATATATATATATATATATATATATATATATATATACATATATATATATATATATATATATATACACTTTTTTTTTTTTTTTTTCCTAGTGGTGGAATATCAGTTACTTAAAATTTTAGTGTCCATTTATCAACATGTAATTTTTCTGTACCCTAATTGTTTTATATTTTGATGCTCATCAACTGGTTCTGTAAGTGAAATCCAGTCACATGACTGTACCTGCTAACTACAGCTAACATGCTAGAATAACAAACACTTTACACCTGAGCACTTCAAAGACTGAGGGATCTATCGCACACTCGACGCAAGTGTTTTTTTTGTTGTTTTTTTCTAGTTTCAGCCTGATGCATTTTCATGACTTGTGCTACACCAAACTTGCCTAAACTCAGTCCTGGAGGGCAATTGTCCTGCCGAGTTTAGCTCCAACTTGCTATAACACACCAGCCAGGAAATATCTAGTAAGAGCTTGATTAGCTTGTTCGGGTTGGAGCTAAACTCTTCAGGACACCCGTCCCCAAATTGAACAATTATTACTTAGAGCGCATTAAAGGGTTCAAAACGCACATACATGTTGCTTATAACACACACAGGGATGTACAGCAGCACACAGATATCTTTACATATGAAAAATGTATGAAATGTAAAAGAATATGCAGAAAATATAAAAACTGCTTGCTAGCATTTTGCTCGGTTGTGGCTGGAAGGACATCCACTGCTTAAAACATATGCCAGAGTAGTTGGTGGTTCATTCACCCCTAATGAATCAGAGACTAAGCTGAAGGAGAATGAATAAACACTGCTACCTCCTCCCATGCCGTCTTCATGGCTCTGTTGTAGCCAGTGTATTCGTGCCAGTAGCCTCTGTTTATTGTCATTACATGTATATCTTTTTTTGAGAGGTATGCATCACCATAGGGTTAGAGGAATATTTGGACACTGGGCAGGGTGGTAGCTGTGTTTTGAGCACACTTCATTGTTTTTGTTCATCAATTCCTGAATAAAACACTGAATTGAGAAATTGTTTTGAAATTAAATCTTTGTGCTTAATTCTAAATTAATATAAATCTTAATTAATTAATTCATATCGGAGACTGTAAGGGGCTGTATGTGTTTATATATATATGCTGCATTTATTTATTTATTTAATATAATTACAGATGTTACAGTAGGCTATTTCGCATCATTGATCTGCAGTTATAATCAACTCATGTTCATAATTAATAATGAACATTTCTACAAGTCTTTGAGTATGAAGCGTCTGTTTTGTGAGAAGTGCTTCTCATATGATGTAAACGACTCGTACAGCTTTACTGTAGACATTTCTTCGGGCGAGAATGACGTTGACTGAAACTTTCTGCCGTACACCATGCCCACCAAAAGAGTACCCTTGGTAACCCTTTAGCAGTGGAAACGCAAGCCCGATAAAGGCGACCCGTACCATACCATACTGTACCACTCAGTGGAATTGGCGTAGATCGCTACAACAGAGCCCCATGTGTTAAAAGAAGATGACAGAAAAGCTAAATGTAAAGTTTGGAAACCTGCTATTGAGCTATCAAACATGTAACGTGAGCAATTCAGTCATGCCAACAGTAAATAAATGATCCACTGTTGTTCTAATAGTGTCTAAGTCATGCAAAATGATATTCAAGCTAAAACTATTAATATTGTTTTTATTTTAACATGATTCTTTTTTTAGATATTATTCAAATGTAAGCACAACAGTGACCTGCTTCTGTTCTTTTCATCATGGTTATTCAGCACTTTAGTAAGTGATTCTGACAATTGGGGATAAGTGGGAACCCTGTATATAAGTTTGTTTGTGAATATGTATGTATGTGTGTGTGTGTGTGTGTGTACCTGAATTCGAATGAATCGAGGTCTGGCGTAGACTGGAAGGTAGTTGGCCAAAACACTGCAGGTGGAGACGCAGTCGAACTCTCTGCCCTCCTTCAGTTTCACTGCTGCCATACCAATCCTTCCTTCATGACCTGAAAAACACAGAAGAGATGCAGTGGGAATATGCAGAAGTATATGGCAGTGTTTCCCAACCCTGTTCCTGGAGGCACACCAACAGTACATATTTAGATATCTCCCTTATTTAACCCATTAACCCATTAAGGTTTCAGAGTCTCTTCTAATGTCCTGATGAGCTGATTCAGGTGAGTTTGATTAAAAATATGTGTGTTGGTGTGCCTTCAGGAACAGGGTTGGGGAAACACTGCAAGATCATGCACCTATCAGTTTCGGCTTTTCATGAAGTTCTGATATTACTTAACGAAAATAAACAAACGTCAAATCGACTGACTTTCACTGACTAAGCTGAATTTCCATCACCATAAGCACTCAGCAGACAAAAAAAAGGCTAATGTCTTTAATTGCGTGATCACGTCACATCTGTTTAGTACACTAGATTTGATTAGATCCTCTCTATTAACTTAATACAACTTTGATTAATACATTAAACGATGATTCTTAAATGATGTCTTTCTACAATAAAGCCTCAGAGTAATGAGCTTGCAACCTAATTAGCTTTATTTTCAATTCAGTCCACAATCCTTTAGTAACACAACGAAGACATGTAATAGATACAGTAAATAACATTTTGACACATGGAAAGTCAATTTTAAGCTAATAATAAATTCCCTGACGTCATGACCTGGACCAAATTCCCTGAAAATCTCTTCAATGTCTGGAATAGACTTTTAATGTTCCAGAAATCTCATGACCAGAGGGAACCCTGTTAACAATGCACTTTTAAGTGTTTCTTTTGTCTTCATTTGTGATTGAAATCTACAGAGACAAACTGATAATGCATATTTTTTTAAGGATGAGTTTTTGCTCCTGCACTGGACCATAATGTCCTCATTTCACCAACTCTACACACTGAACATGTTGAAGCTTTTTAAGTTCACCAGACTTATCGATTTAACCTTGGAATGTAGAATGGACAAAATGCAAGTCACTTTGGATAATAGCGTCTGCTAAATTAATAAATAACCAAACTTCTCCTAGAGGAACCAATGTTCGCACACCAGTCTTACTAAATCCTGTGGGAATCCCAGCATTCCTAGTACTCAATGAAACTATGGAAGAGTCCAGATTTAAACAGGAATCCTTTTCACATCTGAAAAATCGAATCAAGCTTTTACTAGGTTTACTAGAAACATCCTGGCAGGAGCTAAACTTTGGGCACCCCTTGTCTAATCTGATTTAAGCTAAGCTAAAAGTGCTCCCGCCAGACCAAAATATTGGCTGAATGGATTCAAAACCAGTGAAACTCTTCAACTCATTAAAAAGTGGAGGGCTCCTTGAGGAGATCTAAGATTTCAGCTTTCAGCTTTAAAAGATAACAGTTAAACACAAATTCAATCATTTACCTTCAACTTTGACTCCATAAACGTTGGCCTCCTCGATGCAGTCCACCATGCTGAGAATATCTGCCACTTCAGTTGTGGCCACGTTTTCTCCTTTCCACCTGCAAGATTTGATCAAGAGATTTGTGGTATTGGACATGCAAGAATAACTCCTGTTTTGTTTTGGTTTTTTTTGCTTACCCTTTCATTTCCCCACCAAGAAAAAAAGATTTGGATTCCTAATGAACTCCTAATGTCGCTAGTTAACCCACTCAATGCATTTGTTTTCAGCATATTTCTTAAATATCAGCCTCTATCAAATGGTTGATATGTCAGTTTATGGTAAAAGTACCGGAATTAATTGAAAAATCCAAAAATATGAAGTGTAAGACCAATTTATTTAAAAAAATAACCAAAATCAATTTTGATGTAATAATAATAATAATAATATTTTTTGAATACTAAATCATTTTCATTTTTAGAGTATGCCATAAGATATTCTCATTAATTATTTTTACTATAAAACCAAAATCAAGTGCAGTAGTGCAACAGGATTATGTTTGTTTGATTTTTTTTTTTTTTTTTTTTTGTCAACCAACAATGCTGTGTGTGTGAACCATTATTTAAAACAGTCAAAATATGGTCAACCATTTGGTAGAGCGGGCAGTTAAAGACCCCACTTCACAAACACCCCAAAGTGTTCCTCATACTGTGAAACACATTCGACTGCACTGTCCTGATTTTCAGAACTGCTGAAGGCTTTTTGATGAAATTAACTCCCTCCACAAGGAAAATATTCTGCAAAGTGTCACCAGCAAACTTTATCAGATTAATCGTGTATTAACAGTAGAAATCCTAATTTATGTATTCATTTGTTTGTTGTTTTTATTTGTATATTAATTAACCCTTGCGCACTAAATTTTACTACCCCTTCATTATGTTCGGGATGAAAACTGCTGTAAAATGCAGCAGATCAATATTTTATTCAAATAATTTTTTCCACCAATCTGTTAATCAACCTCAGTCCTGATCAAAACTACTAAATGTTTTAAAAATTACAGGATTTTAACCCTTTATTACCAAATTCACAGATGATGGCACTGATTTGATGAAAAAAAAACAAAAAAAAACAGAAAAGGTCTGATCTTCAATATAAAAAGTAGTTGTAGACTAGATTTTTTTAAGCTTTAATCACAGCCTTGGACCTGTGAAAGATTAGTAACAGCATTGCCTTTGATGCATTGTTAGTTTTTGTGCAACAGATTTTCATTTATTCTCCCTAATCTACTGTTGGTGGCTGTTTTTGCCCCATTGACTTCCATTATAAGCCCATTTTTTGATTCCAAAACCATAACAGCATATAATCCAACATTCCTGCTTGTTGCTGGTTTTTCTTGTTGGGAGGAGGTCAAATGTGTAAATCATTTTTCTATTTTGTTTTCCAAAATATGTGTCAATAAGATTTGTCACCAAAAATCATTGTATTTGCTGAAACACAGAGAAAGTCCACATTAAGCCTCAAAATCATGAAAACATCCCCTACAGCACACAATGGTTAATGAGATGTTCTTGCCATGAAAATAGCCCTTGTTGCTGGCATGGCATTTAATAAAAACATCATCATTTCCACCTGCAAAAACAAACCTTAACTCAATGTTTGAAGCTCCTTTACTTCACCTAAAGCTCTGCTGACCTGAACGTGTCTCCAACCCGATCCTGAAAGTAGACAAAGTTTTGATGGTCGATCCTCAGCAGATCTCCACTGTGGAAATACAGATCTCCTTTCTCAAACACGTCAGCGAGTCTCTTCTTATCCGTCTGCTGCTTGTTTCCAGCGTAGCCCACGAACGGCGTATGTTTGGTGATTTTGCCCACCAGAAGGCCCACTTCATCTATCAAACATCACATCAACAGACAATCTAAAGCTGTATATCATCACAGTTAATATCTAACTGTTTATTACTATGAAGCAAGGTCAATGGAAGTCTCTAAAGCTTAAACCTCAGCCTAAACAAACTGCTCATATCTTTATTGATGGCCAATGTCAATAAAATGAATTGTACATCAAAGGTTCCCACTCAAAGCCAAGCGGTCTGACTGAAAAGCTGAATTTCCATTATAGAAGCACTCAGCAGAGAAAAATCTGTCTTTAATTGTCTGGTCATGTCATATCTGTTTAGGGCATGATGCTTAAAGGAACACTTCACCTTTTATTGAAAAAAAGCTCATTTTAGAAGTCTTCTAGAGTTAAACACTTGACTTGAACCATTTTTCAAACCATTCTTGTTCTGGCTGGGTCAAAATTAGCTTAGCTTAGCAGAGTATTTGTAGTTCCTAGTACTACAGAGCTTGGGAACGTGTCGTAAGCAACCCAATTCATTCTGGGTGTTTAGGACAAGGGACAATTCCCATTGATCTCTATTGATTTTTTTTGTATCATGTATATTTACTTATCCGCAATAAACTGTAAGTGCTCGTACTACAGGTAATGAAGAACATCATATATGGAGATGTTTTCTTGCAGTTTTCTTGTTTTTCAAAAAGATATTACTATAAAATGTTGTAATTGCCACTGGTTACATTGTGCGCTCCTGCGTTTGTCCACGAATATGGCCGACCGCAACTTGCCGTGATGCAGATTCCCGAGGTCTATTGACCTACACTGTAAAAAATGCATGGTTCCACACAATTCATTGATGTTGTCCCAACACAAATTGATTAAGTTAACACTTTTAACAAATTTATGTGGATTGAACATAAAAAAATTAAGTTCTCCCAATGAAATCTCAAGAATTGTGTTTTCAAATCAATTTAAATAAGTAGTTTGAATGAGCACAAAAAATATTTTTTTGAGTGTCGAATAGTAACTGATCATTTTCCGTCGGTTTTATTACACGATGTAACTACAGATAAATTTTTGGAAAATCTAGGAGACTTGTAAAAGGTAAACGAAAGGTGTACGAAAAATCCTTTTTTGAAAATAAATGCTAATGGTCCAATCCGATTCAATGGATCATGCTAAGTTAAGCTAATAGTGACCACACCAAAACAAGAAATCAGCTGAATGCTTTTAAAAAAGTTACTACTGTTTAACTCCAGGAGACTTAGAAAAGGTGTATGAAAGGTGTTCAAAAACTTTTTTGAATTTTTGGAACTAAATGCTAACGGTTCAATCAGATTCAATAATTTATGCTAAGCTAAGCTAATAGTGATCCCGACAAAACAAGAAATCGGCTGAATGGTTTGAAAAGTTACTACTATGTTTAACTTTAGGAGACTTGTAAAAGGTAAACGAAAGGTGTATGAAAAATCCTTTTTTAGAACTAGATGCTAATGGTCCAATCCGAGTCAATGAATTATGCTAAGCTAAGCTAATAGTGACCCTGCCAAAACAAGAAATCGGCTGAATGGTTTAAAAAAAAGTTACTACCATGTTTAACTTTAGGAGACTTGTATAAGGTAAACGAAAGGTGTACAAAAAATCCTTTTTTGGATCTAAATGCTAACGGTCCAATCAGATTAAATTAATTATGCTAAGCTAAGCTAATAGTGACCCCGCCAAAACAAGAAATCGGCTAAAGGATTTCAAAAATTTTTCAAGTTAACTGTTCAACTCTAGGAGACTTGTAAATGGTGTACGAATGTCAATAAAATAAATTGTACATCAATGAAGAACTGACCTCTTTCCACCGGGATGCAGAAACCCTCAGTGTTCCTCACAGGCTCTTCTTTCTCAATGTCAAACTTGATGAGGGCAAAGGGGAAGAACAGCTGCGGAAAACAACAGCAATCAACCTGACTTTGCTCCCTCATATCATTTAAGAATTACGTAATCATCACTCATACCTTGCTGATAATATTGATCCGACCAACCACTCCGACTTTATCAGTGTAGTTGATGAAGCCGACGTTTCCCTCAGTGGCGGCGTACAGCTCCCGCACGTGGATGCGTCCGAAACGCTTCAGGAACTCTTTCCAGACGTCGGCTCGCACACCGTTGCCAATGGCGATCTTCACTTTGTGGTCTCGGTCATTGTCTTTCTGCCAAGCGGAAAAATCAGCGAGTGGAAAGAACAAATTAGCGACTGTCCCAAAAAGTTCTCCTGCACAAAGGCAGAACTCTCAAGCTTTGTCTGAAACCTGCTGAGCAAACCCTCCAGACCCACTTTAGGATCAAACTCTCCTCTAATGCTGATTTCTGCAAAGTGCTGTTAGAGATAAACTCTTCAGAAGCTGAAACCTCTTCTGAAACCACCGCTATCTTTTTCTTCTGTTTTTTTAAACATGCATTCAATTCAATTTTACATGCATTCTCAAGTCACACAAGTCTCTTGGGATCACGCAGATTTTGTATGGCCAGACATACACTGCATGATTTCCAGCAGATTTCAGCGAGGTACAAACTCAAATTATACAGGAAGATCAGATGCGATGTAAAGCCAATGCTCACGAGTCAGTTGGACTGGGAATAGGAGATTCCAGGACTGCACGATACTGGGAAAATATGCAATATTGTTGTTAAATGTTGCAAAATGTAACTTACGATGTAACAAAACTATTTGATTAGAAAGTTTTGCAAAAATCATTTATTTACAGTTGAAGTCAGAATTATTAGCCCCCCTGAATTATGCGCCCCGTTAATTTTTTTCCCAATTTCTGATTAACGGAGAGAAGATTTCTTCAACACATTTCTAAACATAATAGTTTTAATAACTCATTTCTAATAACTGATTTATTTTCTCTTTGCCATGATGACAGTAAATAATATTTGACTAGATATTTTTCAAGACACTTCTATACAGCTTAAAGTGACATTTAAAAGGCTTAACTAGGTTAATTAGGTTAACTAGGCAGGTTAGGGTAATCAGGCAAGTTATTGTATAACAGTGATTTGTTTTGTACACAATCGAAAAAAAATTAGCTTAAAGGGGCTAATAATATTGAGCTTAAAATGGCTTTAAAAAATTAAAAACTGCTTTTATTCTAGCCGAATTAAAACAAATAAGACTTTCATTATAGCAATGCCCAGAAGTCCAACATTTTTGGAGAGAGGTGCATGAATACCTTGTAAAGATATTGCAGACCCAGTATGACTTTTGCCCAAGCTTATAAATACTTGGTGACCCATGTCCTTTAAGCCACATGAATAAAACTGAATCCCAGTGGATACAGAGCTGTATTATGCTAGGCAGACGGGTGATTGTTAAAAACTGGAAATCATCCAGTAGACCTCCGATTTTCGAGTGGATCTCAGAGTTAGGACGAGTTGCAGCTTATGAAAAACTCTCCTATAGTTTACATGGAAGAATTGAAATTTATTTTGATAATTGGGGAAAATGTCTAAATTTCTGCGACTCACAATGTTAGCAAACATGTAACAAAATAATAATTAAGGTTATGATATTAGCAGCCCCCTTTTTTTCTTCTTATTTTTTTTTTATTTCTCTCTTTTTTTCTCTCTCTTAAATTTATTTATGTTGTATTGTTCTGCTTTTATGTTAATGCTCTGTATTTGATATTCATCTGCATTATTTGAAATAAGAAAAATCAATGAAAAGTTTAAATCGTAAAATAAAAACAAATAAGACTTTCTCCAGAAGAAAAAATATTATCAGACATACTGTGAAAATTTCCTTGCTCTGTTAAACACCATTTATGAAAAATTCAAAGGGGGCTAATAATTCTGACTTCAGCTGTATGTAATGATCAAACTAAAATAAACTAGTAATCAATATTTTCTCTGAGCTAATTAAATCTCTGAAAAAAAGACATTGAACCAGCATAAACGACTGAACACCTCAGCATAAATTCTGATTATTTTCCTCTCTCGTCTCCCAGCATTAGTATTTGTATTTCCTAATGGAGAGGTGTGGATGAAATTGGTAAAGACCTCATCTGATTGGTCAGATTGGGATAAATCACCTTTGCATGCAGCACACAAATGCTTGCCACATAAAATGAATTGATCACACTTCTCTGAGATATGGATATTGCATATAATATTCCAGGCCTGTAGCCAGCCTGGTGAAAAGGGTGGTTCTTTTTTCCTCAAAAAGTGGACCATTTTGCAGTGTGCCTTATGTTCTATTTAATCAGGAGGTTTAAATACTGCATTTTAGTGACATTTTTAGCTTGTCGGGTGGCCATCATAACCACACTTTTCGAGTTACCAAAAACATTTACAAAATATATAGAATAAAGAAATATGAAAAACAAAAATACAATACAAATTTATCATACCATATCATCAGAAAAAAGGAGTTAAAGTTAAAATAAACACATTAAATAAAAAAACTGTAGCTTATTGTCATTTATTAGGCAAATAACAAACTGCTAGCACAATTAACATTCTCAGTCAGAATTTGACCATCTGAATAATAAAAAATTATAACATTCATTCGTTTCCCAGAACTGGGTTGCAGCTGGAAAGGCATTCGCTGCTTAAAACATGTGCTGGATAAGTTGGCAGTTCATTCCGCTGTGGCGACCCCTGATTAATAAAGGGACTAAACTGAAAAGAAAATGAATGAAATAAAACATTAATTCATTCATTCATTCATTTTCTTTTCAGCTTAGTCCCTTTATTGAGAGGGGTGTGGATGCAGACCTGTTGCAGTGCAATCTGAGCTGCATCCAATGCTTTTTCTAACCCTACCCCTCACCATGTATTGTGTCTGTCATTGCATCGCTGAGTGATGCAATCTCAGCTTGCATCTTAAAGGCTGCATTCAGATACTATTGCCTTTATTAATCTGGGGTCGCCACAGCAGAATGAATCATCAACTTATCCAGCATATGTTTTATGCAGCGGATGCCCTTCTAGCTGCAACCCATCACTGGGAAACATCCATACACACTCATTCACACACATACACTACGGACAATTTTAGCTCACCCAATTCACCTATAGCGCATGTCTTTGGACTTGTGGGGGAAACCGGAGCACCCGGAGTAAACCCACGCCAACACAGGACATGCAAACTCCACACAGAAATGCCAACTGACCGAGCCGGGGCTCAAACCAGCGACCTTCTTGCTGTGCACTGCGCCACCTTGCTGCTCAAAGCACATAATAATATTAAACATAATATTAATAATGTAGAGCTTGACGATTTTTCTAGTCTCTTACATTTTAAAAGTTTATGGATAACAAAAATAGCCTAATTAATATTAAAATGAACTTTAATATGGGCTGCTTTTGATGCTTCAAACCTTTGTATTGGTATTTGTTTTTTCAAGAATAAGGTCCAAGATTCAGAATCAAATTTGGGCTACTTATAGTGAAAGATGACTTCACTTTCGTCATATGTTTTCTTGCACAGCTGGATGTTAGACTCATGAAAAACAATAGTTTGCAATCATTGGAAGCCTTCTTCGATGGGTTATTTTCACATTTTATGATGGCATAGCAGTCAAAATACAAATGAGCTCATGTATGGAACAAATCCTGGACCTTTTATCAGTGTGGTGTGGGTCTTTCGAACCACCCGAACCCCCCCACTGGCTACGGGCCTGAATTTCATGATTTTTCGATATATTGAGCAGCTCTATAAGATTCTACTGGTGAATCTGTTAAAAAAAGTGAATCACACAATGCATTATTTTTTTGCACAGTTTTTCTCAGTAGCTTTGGTGCACACACTATTTCTCACACTATTTACATTTGCACAACAGTTAATGCATTTCTCAAAACAATTAGTACAAACTACAAAACCTAATTGATAACCTGCAAAAGCGTGTCACATGCTCAAAATGGAGAGCTCATTCCTAAAAAACAAGTATTGATGTCAATGAAAGTGTCAGTGTCGTCAAGATGAAAAGTCCTGACACCATTGTTTATGAACAAGATAGTCAAATGGCTTCGTCATGTTTTCATTATGACAGTTTACTCTGTAAATATTTTCCAATGCAAAAAAAAGTCAGATTTTGGTGACACCTCCTGAAAATGCTCAAGACTGCACTATATACTATTTGCACAGCCATTTGAAAACTACAGTAAAGTTAGACATCACTGCATTTAGTGAGGTATCGGAGTACAACACACTGAATATGTATGTTTCACATTTTTACTGCAGATGCTCTTTACAATTCTACTTTATTCACAGCATTGTGCAAAAGAATAAATACACACTTATTTACAACAAACAGAAACTTCCTTTGGGTAGAGCTGTGCACAACTGTAGACAATATTACAGTACATAGTGAAACTGAACCTACAACATACATAGGTCTGTAAATCATTCATGAAATTGTTCAATTTAGAAGACATTTTCAGGAAAAAAAAAAGATTTAAAATGTTTTTATAAAATTTTCTTGACAGATTTTGACAACTAGTTCAACATTTTTGTATGTAATGACTCGAGTAATGTAATGAGGACTATTAGTTTTATATGGAATGACTATTCAGCATTCACACATTTAGTTCATTTTAACTGACACGACAAAAGCGAATGATAATGTTATAAAACAGCAGAGTTGTAGGAAAGCAATTGATGCATGTCCAAAAGCATTTGGAATTTGTTGGTAGGAATGAGAAACTGCTATTATGATGTGCACAACTGACTAATTGTTTTGAGAAATGCATTAACTGATGTGCAAATGTAAATAGTGTTGTGAGAAATGCGCCAAAGAGACTGAGAAAACTGTCAACAGTCTGCATAAAATGCAAGTTGTCATTTAAATCATGATGATCAATAATTCGTGCACTACACTTCGAAGTGACCAAAATACTATATACGGTTGAGTCAGATATATTAGCCTCCCTGTTACATTTGAATTGTTTTATATTTTTTCCCCAAGTTTTAATAACTCATTTCTAATAACTGATTTATTTTATCTTTGTCATGATGACAGTAAATAATATTTGACTAGATATTTTTCAAGACACTTCTATACAGCTTTAAGTGACATTTAAAGGCTTAACTAGGTTAACTAGGCAGGTTAGGGTAATTAGGCAAGTTATTGTATAACAGTGATTTGTTTTGTACACAATCGAAAACAAATATAGCTTAAAGAGGCAAATAATTTTGACCTTAAAATGGCTTTTAAAAAAATTAAAACAGCTTTTCTTCTAGCCAAAATAAAACAAATAAGACGTTCTCTAGAAGAAAAAATATTATCAGACATACTGTTATCATTTCCTTGCTCTGTTAAACATCATTTGGGAAATATTTAAAAAAGAAATAAAAATGACAGGAGGGTGAATAATTTTGACGTCAACTAAAGAGTAGCTCAAAATAATAAAGCATAATCCCAGGGTTGTGGGTTCGATTCCAAGGAGAAACACTTATTTTAAGCCACATCTGCCAAACACATGAATGTAAGAAGCATCTTTACATTTTGAAGCGGTCTGTTTACCTGTGGTGTGTTGCAGAGGTAGCGTAAGGTTTCTCCGATGTACTGCATCACAGTAATGTTGTACTTCCTGCAGTCGTCCCAGAACTGAGAAGCGGAAAACTTCCTCCGCAGAACAAAAGTGCTTCCTGGAGGAACAGCCCATTTCATTCATTACTGTATTTTCTTTACACAGCTGAAGTCAGAATTATTAGCCCCCCTGTATATATTATTTCCCCAATCTCTGTTTAGATACTAGTATTCAGCTTAAAGTGACATTTAAAGGCTCAACTAGGTTATTTAGGCAAGTTAGGGTAATTAGACAAGTTATTGTATAACAATGGTTTAATATTGCTTAAGGGGGCTAATAATATTGACCTTAAAATGGTTTTTACAAATTAAAAACTGCTTTTATTCTATTTTTATTACAATAAATCAAATAAGTTTCTCCGGAAGAAAACAAATTATAGGAAATACTGTGAAAAATTCCATGCTCTGTTAAACATCATTTAGGAAATATTTGAAAAAATAATAATAATAAGGCAAATAATTGTGACTTTCAACTACAAATGTGTGTGTGATATCACATAATCCACCACACCTCTTTCAATGCATCCAACGAGTCCAATGAGGAATCCAGCGCTGTGATAAAGAGGAAGGTTGATGTAGAAAATGTCCTCAGACGTCACTCCACAAACACCCTGGATGAAGGATGAAGCCCAAACCCTCTCATGGGTCACATATGCGGCTTTAGGAAGACCTGCAAACACCAGAGTAAATAGCAGTGTTATTTAGGAACACATCTCATATTTACTGCACACACCAGAGTAAAATCCAGTGTTATTCAGGGACGCAACTTATATATACTGCACCTATGGAGTCATATAACAGAGACTTCTTATTAGGAGGATTAGTATAATTTGGAATACTCCTGAATATGACAATAATGTACATTTTGAATACAAGAATAAATACAAATAATATGTTTTAAAATAAAATTAATTAGAAATACTAATTTATAAAATAAATAATAATAATAATGAACAAATAAAAATATTATATTTGAATAAAAAAATAAAAAAAATATGTATATATAATTTTAAAATATTAATAAATAATAAATATATATTTAAAACTATAAATTATTAAGAAACATTAAAAATATAGTTTGTATATAATAAATACAAATATAAAAATATTAATCTAATAATATAATAAAATAACAAATAGTAATAATCTATAACATAAAGAATATAAATGAAAAAATATGAATATAAAATAAATATAAATATTACATTTTAAAATATTAAAGCAATAAATACTAATCTAAAAATAAATATATTCAATTGTTTTTTTTTTCAAAATTCTAAAATAAATACAAATGAAATTTTTAAAATCTAATAATATAAATAACAGATAAAAAATAAACTATAATATGAAAAAGAATATAAATGAACAAATATGAATATAATTATAAATATCATTATTTAAAATTATTAAAACAAAATAATGAATACCAATATAAAAATAAATATTTATAATTTGCCAAAATGTATAAAATAATTTTAGTAACATACTAAATTAAAAATGTATATAAATAACTTTGAATGTAAAAATAAATAAATATATATATATATATAAATAAATGTACATAAATAATAAAAACAAGTAAAAATAATAATACCTGTGGTGCCGGAGGTGTAGATGTACAGAGCTGTGCTTCTGATGTGGACATTAGATCTGAGTGAAGGAGAGATCGGTTCATCTGACGCTCCAGCGATGGCTGCACCGATACACTGAACACCCTCAGTAGTGCACTCAGAAGACAGCAGGTACACCCGGATGCCCTTCTGCTTCAATGCTGGCAGAATCTCCTCGACAGCATCCAGGAGCTCTACAACACACACACACGCATACATAACAACATACAGCTACATATACACACACACACACACTGCTTATCTCCACAGATACTGACTTCACACACTTAAATATGATAATTACCTGATTTTATTCATTCATTTTCCTTCAACTAAGTCCCTTTATTAATCAGGGGTTGCCACAGCGGAATGAACCACCAACTATTCCAGCATATGTTTTACGCAGTGGATAACCTTCCAGCCGCAACCCAACACTGGGAAACACCCATACACACTCCTTCACATACTCATACACTACGGACAATTTTAGCTCACCCAATTCACCTATAGCGCATGACTTGTGGGGGAAACCGGAGCACCCAGAGAAAACCCACGCCAACATGAGGAGAGCATGCAAACTCCACACAGAAGTGCCAACTGACCCAACCAAGGCTCAAATCAGCGACCTTCTTGCTGTGAGGCATTACCCACTGCGCCACCGTGTCGCCCCCAATATTGGGTTATTTTTATTATCTAAAAAAATTTAAAATTAAATTTTAACCCAGTGGTTGGGTTTGTCCATATGTGACCCAATGATGGGTTACACCAGCCCACTATGGTTCATTTTTGTAAGCGGCTGCATCTGAATGGCAGGTTTCATTTAAGAAATTGGACATGATGTTATGAATCACTGACAATGAGTGCTGGATTATTAGAAATGAATGCTCCGCTTTGAATTGTGGCTGCATCATGGCCTCAGGTGGGCATTATTTTCTAATAATTCAACAGAACAGAGTCCATTATTCTGCTTATAATACCGTTTACAAGCCTAGAGACATGCTATCTCCTCTGTGTACAACTAATTTTATTCATTCATTTTCTTTTCGGCTTAGTCCCTTTATTAATCAGGGGTCGCCACAGCGGAATGAACCACCAACTATTCCAGCATGTTTTACGCAGTGGATACCCTTCCAGCCACAACCCAACACTGGGAAACACTCCTTCTCACACACACACACACACACACACACACACACACACACACACACACACACAAAACGGACAATTTAGGCATGTCTTTGGACTGTGGGGGAAACCGGAGCACCCGGAGGAAACCCATGCCTACACGGGGAGACATGCAAACTCCACACAGAAATGCCAACTGACCCAGCCAAGGCTTGAACCAGCCACCTTCTTGCTAAACGAACATGCTACCCACTGCGCCACTCATGATTAGCTTCTTATGCATTTATTTAATCTAAAGCCTTTTGTTTTGATTTCTGACTGTTGCTGTCATGATATAACTGAACTCACTCATATCAGTGTACTGATACGCTAAATAACTGCACACCTTAGAGTGTTCAGCAGCCAATCAGAATCAAGCATTCAACAGCCCCATAGTATGAGTTACAATAGCAAACATTAATGCTTGTGCATTTCCCCCACAGCTGCAGAACATTGTCAAATAAATAAACACAAATGTGTGTGGTTACAGTACATAGTGTTCTTTTAAATTAGATTTAGTATGTTTATATTTGACTGCACACATTTAGACATGCTGTCTCTTATGTTTATATACTATATTCTTGTTAGTTTCAGTTGTTTGACAGTTTGAATTATGGTTAAATATCAGTGAATGACACATTTTGGAAATAAAAGTCCAAATCTTCTAACAAAATAAACATTAATTCACTGATGACTGTCAAAGTACATTAAAAAGCAAGTATCTCTGAACTTTGACTCAAGAAATATTGAAAATATCATGCACATCTTTATTACGGTATCTATTTTTTACTTTACACTGGGAAATATTGCAGCAGACGCCATTCATTCATTTTCGTTTTAGCTTAGTGCCTTTATTAATCCGGGTTTGCCACAGCGGAATGAACCGCCAACTTATCCAGCACGTTTTACACAGCGGATGCCCTTCCAGCCGCAACCCATCTCTGGGAAACATCCATACACACTCATACACTACGGATAATTCAGCCTTCCCACTTCACCTGTACCACATGTCTTTGGACTGTGGGGGAATCCGGAGCAAGCGGAGGAAGCCCACGTGAAGAGAACATGCAAACTTCACACAGAAACGCCAACTGACCCAACCGAGGCTCGAACCAGCGATCTTCTTGCTGTGAGGCGACAGCACTACCTACAGCACCACTGCGTCACCCAGATGCCAATCAATTTACTTAATAAAATATAACATAATTGATCGCTTAGAATACTTAATGTTTTTTAAACATGGTGAACTTATATAATGTCTTCGCTATATTGTTACTAAGCATGAACACCCATTATTTGTGACTATTATAAGTATCAGGTGTAATGAGTTACACAGTAATTACTGTGATAAATTACTTTTCTGATGAAAAAGTAAAGGAATTATTTTTAATTTTTAGGTAATTTAATTAGTTCCTAATAATATACTTGCTCTACACATAAATTCTTTCAGTTCTACGTAAACCAATAAACTCAGGAGTGCAGAGTAATATATTTCTTATTTTTTTTCTTTTTCTTTTTAAAGAATATATATATTATATATAATACATGTATAATGATTTACAGTGTCAAAACAATTACATGTGCTTAAAAAAAAGAGTTCATAAACTGAGAGAATGTCAATATATGGTTTGTACGAGTCAATAACTTAAAACGTTATGTATTTTGATTCAATCTGCTGCATAAAGCATATGTCAGAGTAGTTGGCGGTTCATTCCACTGTGGCAACTCTGATTCAGGCACTAAACTGAAGGAAAATAAATGAATGAATATATTTTGATTCATATGTTGTTTAAAAATTAAGTGTTAATGTTTTAAAACAACTAAAAAGTCATGTTGGACTCAGATTTTAAGAATAAGTAGTTCAATTTCTATCAATGAATTGAAATTTATGTGAATTTTAGTGTTGAGTAAAGTAATTAAATTACTTAAGTTAATTTTCAGACAAGAAAAGTAATTTAAATACTATATTGATGATGTAATAACTAATTAACACGTTTTTTTAAGTAACTTAACACTGTTGACAATATACAGCATTTTCATCCGGAGTAAGTTTCCTATATTTTAATATTCCTAAAAACATCTATCATAATCATAATTTGCACCTTTCGCAGACTCTAATTTAATTCAAGTTTATTTGTATAGATTTTCACAATAATTATTGTTTCAAATCAGCTTTAGGCAAGGACATTATCGCATTACAAACAAAATCAGAATAGTTAAGGTTATTAGTTATTAACTTTAATAATTAATAATAACTTTAGAAATCCAGAGAATGCCTCAGTGCAAGGCCTCGCAAACCGGTATTCCCTCTAGTAACTATAACAAATCTAGGAATATTCGCACACTATCAAGTGCACTTAAGACTTACCGGCGTCCGCTATGAGCACATTCGCGCCGCAGCAGGAGAAGCAGTGAAGGAGTGATTTGGATCTGATGTTGAAGTTCAAGAGTGCAGCGGGACAGCCCAGTTTGGCCAGGCCGAGCCAAGTCCACACGAACCGGGGCTCATTCCCTAGGAAAAGCGCGACCGTGTCCCCTTCCCGGAGGCCGACCACCGAGCGCAGCGCCTCCGCCACTTTATTGCTCTGCTTCTCCACCTCCTCATAGGAGAAAGTCTCGCCTTCAAAATGAATGAACACTTTTCTCGGGTGTTTCTTCACCGCCTCCAAAAAGCAGTCCACAATGCTATAGAAGGGAGTTTTCCTCTTGTAAATGTTGAGTCGGACGCCGCATCCGAGAGCTCTGTATATATAAACGCAGTCCTGGAGAAAGTACGGGAAGAAAGTTTTGAGGAGCGCGGGAAGGAGGAGAGCCAAGCCCGCGAGCGCAGTCATCCACACATACATGTTCACTGGAGAGTGTTGAGCAGCTTTAACTATGAGGTTAACTATATTCCATAGTCTGACTCTACCGGGACAGTCTTAGAATTCACGGAGCACATTCTCTACATGCAAGTTCAGCCCTTTTGGGGCTCTGGAGAGAGATTATATCATTCTGGTCCACCCCCGACTCAAGAGCCTCGGCGGGTTGCCAGATCCGCGGCCATTCACTCGGCAAGTTAATGATCAACACTAAGGATTGTGGTTATATTATGATGTAATGAACCATTGTTCTTGATGGCTCATGTTTTTCAGATATTTAAAGTGTTTACACTGTGTTTACACTAACTTCTAAGTGAGAAAGTGCATAATTTGAATTGACAGATCAGACTCTACTAGCAATAAAAATTTAGACATTTTATCTCATTCAAAGTTTAGTTTTTTCAACCTTAATTAAGAAAAAAGATCTAAATGAAAGATTTTAAATCAAGTTACATTTCTCCTCTCAATTCTAACTTTGTTTCTTGCAATTCTAGAAATAAATATATGGAAACAAACTCAAAATTACGTTTCAAATCTCAGAAAAGAATTTATACTTGTGAGATAAAAAATTTACAATGATAAGAAAAAGTAAAAACTACTTAATTCAGAATTAGATGAACTCGGATTAGAATTCACAAAATGGGCATTTGCTTTTCTTTAAAATTATAAAGCAAAATTGCGAGATACAGCACAGTGTATATATATAGTCTGCAACTACTACTGTGGTATTATATGAAGTATCTGAATGTTCAGATAAATGTCTAAATACTTCAAAAATCCTATCTAGTTATTAAAATCAGACATTATAAAATGAAATACTGAATAAATATTAATAATTACAGGAGACATCTGTAAAACGATTTCAACCCCTAATTCAACTTTTCACTCAAATTATTATGTACACAGAAATATATGTAAAATTAAGCATTATTTTGAACTCGCAATCTGGCAACCCTCATCCCATTCAGCCTTTGATGCAGGAGTGAGTGGGAGGGTTTCAGTGAGAACCAATGGTCAAACTCCTACAAAACTATTTGTTCAGACTGCAGGGGAAGACAGTATCTGATTCTTAGAAAGCCTTTACAGACTGACAATGATACTCCTCTTTTTTTGGTGTTTTTTATTATCTTTTTAAAACAGTATTGTCAGAAAACTGACAAAGATGTTAGATATAAAATAAAAACATCTTTGAAAGCTTCCACAAAAATTACTAAAGAAACTAAATCATTTTTCCACCACCGTTAAATCTGTTAAGTCAATAATTATGCTTGGTACAAATAGGGGAAAATATTACAGTCATCTCCACTAATATTGGCACCATTGGTACATATGAGCAAACACATCTGCTTTGTTTAACATCTTGTTAAACAAGTTGCTGTGTTATAATTGAAAGATTTGGTTTCTTTCATTCTAAACAGAGCGAATGCGGCTCTTCACAGTCTGAATTGAGCGTCCAGTATGGACTCATATGTGTCATGTGTCAAAGGTCTGTAGCTTTTCACCGTCTCGTCTAAAATAAACAGCGGGTCAGTGAAGAGAGCAGGGTTAAAGCCTTCCTCCACCAGCCTCCCCTTCAGCTGCTTGAAGGTGCAGGTAACAGCCAAACAGCTCTGCAAACACAAACACATTCATTTAGACTGCAGTGCATTTGGGGATATGAAACAGTGCAAACACCACACTAAAAAATGATTCATTGGATTTACTCAATTCTTTTAAGGTAAGTGGTTGCAAACAGTTTATTTGGGCTGAATTTAAACAAATTAAGATGAACATTACTCAATTTTATTTGTTCACATTCAGCCCATATCAATTGTTTGCAACCACTTCCCTTAAAATAATTTAGTAAATCCACTTTTGTTTTTCAGTGTACTTGTCAAACCTGAGGGATCAGTAAGATTGCTGGATGTTTTTAGTAGTTTATTCTATTCACCATTCTGCATTTATTTAATCAAAAATAGTTACAACTTGAAAAATGTTGAACTATTTCTACAATTTAAAATAACTGTTTTATTATTGAATGTAGTTTTTTTGTGTGTTACTGAAATGAAGAAGCTGAATTTTAGCAGCATTACTCCAGTTTTTAGTGTCATGATCCTTCAGAAATGATTCTAATACTGTGTTTTCTAATATACTTATTAGAGTTTGAAGAAACTTTTGATATTATTATCAGTGTTGAAAACTGTTGGGCTGTTTCATAGTTTGTGGAAATGTTTCGTACAATTAAAATGACTCCTCAATGTGAAGACATGATAATCTGTTCAATGGTTAAAGTAAAATAAATACATTTATAAATGTAAAATTAATTAATTAATTAATTAATTAATTAATTAATTAATTAATTAATTAATTAATTATATAAACACACAATAATAATAATAATAATATAATGACAATAATAATAATAATATATAATAAATACTACAATTTTTAACTTTGAACAGATTCATCGTGTTTACAAATTGAAGTGGATTGAACATAAAATAACAATTAAGTTGTCCCCAAAAAACATATTTTTTCAGCTAATTTTAAAGTAAGCTAATTTTAAGTACATTGAACAAGTGGAGAAAAAAAAACATTTTGAATGTAAGTAAAATGCAAAGCATGTTAAAAAAAATAAAGAAAATGTTAACTTTAAATCAGGAAAACAATGTTTACAACATTGATAATTATAAGAATTATTATTAATGATAGTACCATTAACTAATGATCTTGATATAAACAATAAATTATTTCAGAAGGATCACGTGACCTTGAAGATTGGCATAATGATGCAAAAAATGCAACTTGAATCACAAGAATAAATAAAAATTGAAAACACATTCAATAAAAATAATAATAATAATAATAAACTTTATTAAATGAAGCCTTGGTGAGCAGAATAAGCTTTATATTTAATTATATATATTAAAGGCATAGTTCACTCAAATAAGAAAATGACATCTTTTATGAGTTTCTTCTTCAGTTAAACACAAAAGAAGATATTTTGTAGAATGCTGATTGCTGACACCCACTGACTTCCATTGTATGAAAAACGAATTACTATGGTAGTCAATAAGTGAGAGCTTTCAGCATTCTACAAAATATCTTCTTTTGCATTCAACAGAAAAAAAGAAACTCAAATGAACAAGTGAAGAGTAAAGGACAACTTTCATTTCTGAGAAAACTATTCCTTTACATTTTACTGATGGCAAACTTGATCAATAAAAGACTGTATTATATCATTACCTGGATGCGTATGAAACGCGGTCTTGCGTAAACCGGAAGGTAGGAGGTCACGTGATTAAAAACGTCATCACACTCAAACTGATGGTCTTTCTTCAATATGATGGCGGCCATTCCTATCCTCCCTTCAAAACCTTCACATTCATTAAAGCATCAGTAATATCAGTTAATGTAAATATGAGCTGGTAGTGCAGTAAAGAGATGAAGTGTTTACTAGAAAAGAGTAAATCTGCATTAAACCTGGAACTGTGACGCCGTAAACATTTGCTTCCTCGATACACAGCGCCAGAGTCATGATGTCTGACACTTCATTGGTGGAAACGTTTTCCCCTTTCCACCTGAAAAGCAGAATATCAGGCATTTATTGTTTTATTATACTACTCAACCTGACAAAAGTCTTGTCGCCTATCCAAGTATTAGGATCAGCAAATAATAACTTGACTTCTAGTTGATCATTTGGTATCAGAAGTCGCTTATATGAAAGGCAAAGGCCTCTAGATTATGCTTATTTTACCACAATAAAATATGATCATGTCTTGATTTTTAATTGTTTAATTAAGACAGTAAGGTCTGACTTTGCTTAGACAAAAATCTTGTCACTTAACAGAAATAATGTCTCTTATAGAATATGTCGTCATGCTGCAGTGGAAACAGAATGAATATTGTGTCTGACTCCCATGAGCTTGAAGGACTGCATCCATACATCTCTGCAATGACTCAAATCACTTATTAATAAAGTCATCTGGAATGGCAAAGAAAGCGTTCTTGCAGGACTCCCAGAGTTCATCAACATTCTTTGGATTCATCTTCAATACCTCCTCCTTCATCTTACCCTAGACATGTTCAATAATGTTCATGTCTGGTGACTAGGCTGGCCAGTCCTGGAGCACCTTGACCTTCTTTGCCTTTAGGAACTTTGATGTGGAGGCTGAAGTATTAGAAGGAGGGCTATCCTGCTGAAGAATTTGCCCTCTCCTGTGGCTGTTGATGTTGCCATCCACTCTGCAGTATTTGTGATGATTGAGATGCAGTTTAACAAATGATTCATCAGACAAAAATAAATAAAAATATAGACCTTCTGCCACTTTTCAAATGATCAACTACAAGTTAAGTTATTATTTGTTGCTCTTATAACAGGGATCGACAGCAAAACTTTTGTCAGGTAGTGTATAATAGTTTAATAGTTTTGCTTTAATAATTTACTGAATCTATTTTTCCATCACCAAGGCTGTATGTATTAATTCAATATACTGTTAAAACAGTTATAATTTGACGTTTAATTAAACTTCCTGTTTTAATACATCTAAAAAATATAATTTATTTAAATATTGCAAAGCTAAATTTAAACAGTTTATTATTATCAATAATAACTACACTATATCAGAATATTACACTTATTTCTCAAAGATCATGCAACACTCAAGTCTAGTGTCTCATGATTGTTCGGAAGTAATTGATATATGTTAATTTAAATATGCTAATTCAATTATTAGGGATTGTTCTTATGAAAAACCAATGCTAAAAACTGTTTTTGCTGCTTTATATTTCAGAGAAAGTTTTCACCCAGATAAATTTCACATATACTGTATGTAAACATCTATATTTTATTATTATATTATACATTTTATCATAATCCTTTTATTAATGAGGACCTAGTGATCAAATGCATGGTTTTAGTTAAAAATTAAGTCAAAGTCAGCGCCATGTTGTAGTGGTTGGTGCGTCGACACATGCATTCCGGTGCTAACGGCGACCCGGGTTCGATTCCCGCCTCGTGGTCTTATGCCGATCCTTCCCCTATTTCTACTCCCCACACTTTCCTGTCAATACTCTCTACTGTCCTATCAATTAAAGGTGAAAACCCCAAAAAAAATATTTAAAAAAAGTAATAATTAAGTCATAACTAGGGCCAGACAGAATCTGCGGACATTTTTTGCTATTTCTGTGCAGAATTTTGTTAAAAATCTGCGGATTTATGCGGAATTATTTTGGGAGTTTCATAACTAAAACCTTAGTATATGAAATAAAAAGTAATACCTTTTAAACTTGTATTTAATGTTTACAATGCAAATCCAATTAGATCCACCTTATTTGGTAAACAAATCAAGTCTTCTATATAATATATCTACTAAAAGACAGAAAATATTACTTTACAAACAGTACTGTAAATAAATTATATGAACATTTTCATATTAGTCAGTAATATTACTGAAATTAATTTAAAAACTGAATAAATATAAATTTACACACATTTACACAAGTAAACAAACAGAATCAATGTAGGGCTGATCTAAGAATATCAGAGTTTCTATAAGAAAAAAAAAGTGCTGTATTTATACCACAGTAATCTGCTAGTGTTAGCTTTGCTTTGGCTTTTTGAGGGTTAATTATTGTGAAATCCAGTATTTCTTTGTTGCAATCGGGGAAATCTGTAAACTGAGATGCCATTTCAGGCCTTTCAGCCTTATAATGTCAGCAAAATCACCTGTTTAGTCCTCTCTTTAGACATTACGCTAGAGTATCATTTAATCATTCAATACTAGCTCTAAAGTGACATTGGTGCAAGGGTTTCTGCTGTTCTGACGTCAGCTGCAGATGTAAGTAAATGGCAGAAGAAAAAGCATTCTCCTACAAAATCATTTTTGAGACTCTCCATGTTTGATCTTCTATTTTATATACACAATTATGTCATTGAACTGTTGTATAAACACAATATCACACTCGTAGCAGAGCGATATGGCTGTATATAGTCACTGGTAGGACACTAAGGCACACTTCCCACCAGTGCTAATATACAGCCATATAATATTGTTCATATAATATTTATAATATTCAAATTAATATACAAATAATTAATTTTGGACATGGAAAGTGAAAAAAAACCTACAATAATGCTATTTTAATTTGTAATTCTTTACAATATTATAGTTTTATTATTGTATGAAACAAATTCAGCTTTGGAGAGCATCAGAAACTTTTTTTAAGTTAAAGTTGTTCACATAGACTTTACTGTTATGTCAGACTCACCTAAAAGTGTCGCCCACCCGATCCTGGAAGTAGATGAAGTTTTCTCTGTCTGTCCTGAACAGATCTCCAGTGTTGAAGTAAACGTCACCCTTCTCAAACACATTGTGAAGTTTCTTCTTCTCCGTCTGTTTGGGATCCCGGGCGTATCCAGTAAACTCAATCTTCTGAGTGAGCTGTGTCACCAGCAGACCCGTCTCTCCTGCATAATCAACAATAATGACTCTGATTCACTTATCAATCTGTTCCTATTCAAATCAAGATTATTAATAGTATGGAGCAAAAACTATGACAAAACGATTTCAACTTGAATTGTGTACATTTGAATTATTCTGTTGTGCTAATAAAACTGAATGTTATATATAATTTAAAACAGTTTTGAATTAGATTTTCTTCACTTGAATGTTGAACATTTGATATTTAAGACAACTGATTTTTTTGAAAGGGCCAGGACACACCAAGCTGGCGCAAAACAGCAAGCACCAACAAAATCCCAACTGTGTTGTTGCCTCACGTTGGATCACACCTGGACCAAAACGCTGCTCGTGAGCACACCAAACAAATGAAAGCTGACTGAAATGAGAGCTGTTTCCTGCGCAATAAGACGTACCTTTCTGCACCGTGGTGGGCAGTATCTGTTTTCCTGTTTCCCAAACTTCACAGAAAGTGTAAACAGAGCAGTACCATTATTTAATACCATTATCACAGTAATTGGCATTTCCCATAGAGGGATTCACATCTGCAAATATGTCTGATAATCTAATAAACCATATCCTTTGCAAATATTTGAGAAATGTATTAAGCAGAACGAAAATAAACATGGCTTACTGTTTTTCTTTCACGCTTAAACCACAGATCTGACAGATTATAACAGCTTTAACACACCTTTCAAAGTTGTGTGTCACAAAAACACTCCACACTCCTCTCAAAACCTATTGAAACCCATTTTCGGATCGCAAATTACTGGTTATAAACACTGTAAACGGAAGTTCTAAACATTCTAGCAGAAGACGCTGGTCACTATGGCGCCCCCCATGCAGCAGCCAAGAAAAAGGTCTATAATTGTAAGGAGTAGGGGTGTGAATCTACACTGGTCTCATGGTTCGGTTGCGATTATCATGCCATCGATTCGGTTCAATTCGATATCTCGGTGCATCTTGGTGCATTGACGATGCTTTCCATACATAGTTAATTTTTTTTATTAAAATCTATAAATATATTTATATTTATATATTATTTGTAATACAATTTTGTCCTTTAATACAGCAGTAAGATATATAAACTGTACCCTTAATTTGACCTGCTCAAAGAAAACACTCTTTCTGAATGTTTCAAACAAAACTCCAATACATGTACAGAAGACAGCTTGAGCATTTATAGCAAATAAACTAATGTAAATATTATCCCACTTGCTTTTTGAGCGCTGACAGGCGAGGTCTTACACCCCTATGATTGGTTATTGTCTTCACCTGCTCAACTGAAAGGGCTTTAGAAATGAAAGATGGCGGGAAGAACAGCCACGGTTACAGTCTGTATGCGCATAATACGCGGTTATCACAGGTAATCCATAATAGACACAGTGGAGAAAACTTGCACCTCTGGCCACTCGTGTCAGGATCCACAAGTATTGCTTTAACAGCCAAGAGGAGAGGAAAAGTTACCTCACAAACAGCAGCATTTCAAACATCCAAAGTGAGAGAGAAAGGCAGAGATGGAGTTTTACAGCATTTCTCTGTACCAGTGAAATAGCAGCTCGTGTGCTGTGCCGCCTTCATTGTAGTGAGAGCGTTATTTACTCGCCCTCGCCTCCTTCACCATAGTATTCTACTGCGACACTGCGCGTAGGAGATAAATGACGTCAGTATGTAATAACCCGTTATGATCTATTACTGAACCGATATCAATCATTTTGACACCCCTAGTTACGAGTAACTATGCAGCACATAAAACAATCTAACGGAGTAAAAGTATTAAACTCATTGAAAATATGTACTGAAGTAAAAGTGGAAGTAGGAGAAAAAACAATACTCCAGTAGAGTACAAATACTGCCTTTTAGTACTTAAGTACAGTAGTGAAGTAGTTCTACTTCATCACTATACATCTCTGCCTATAACTCATTAAGAGAATAAGCTCAGTGGATTCGGACATACCCTTAATGCTTTTGGACCCTGTGCTTTAGACTTTGCAGCTAAATTGTTAAAATAGAAACCCTAGTCCATTTGCTATAGTCTATTTTGAGAATGACTTAAACCTAAAAACATATGACATATGACATTCAGTTATTAAAATGTGCCTTTTGTCACATTATTAGCTCCATATTACTTGCCCTTTGCAACTTCAATGCAAAATCCATCAGCGTTTCTGACAGGCTCCTCTTTCTCATGATCAAACTTGATGAAGTCATACGGATACAGTTTCTAAAACCACACAAATGGGCTCACATAAGTCATTTTTGTCCAGCTCTCATGATGCATGAGGGAATAGTGTTGAATTGTGGACAGTTTACCTTATGAAAAGAATTGACTGTACCGACGGCCCCAACTTTGCCAGCGTAGTTCAAGAAACCCAGAGTTCCTTCAGTTGAGCCGTAAAACTCTTTGATTTCAACATGACCGAATCTGCTGATGAACGTTCGCCAGATCTCTGGCCGAATGCCATTCCCAATGGCCATCCTGACGTTGTGCACTTGATCACTAACACACTTGTAGAGCAAGAAAACAAGCATGAGAAAAAAACAGCATATTATAAAGAGCAAATAGAGCACTGAGCTCCTGAAAAACTAAAAGGGCATTAAAAAAATGGGACAGGGAGAAATTATTGAACTATTGAAATGTATTTAATACATGATATAAAAGGTTTTTTTGGTGTTGGCAGCTTAAAGATGCCTCTGATTTGGAGAATGAAGCCACATGCACTGCTCAGGTGTGATTTTTTCACAGACTTCAACAGAGTGTTAAAATCAAATAATCTGAATCGATTCTGATCTTTATTTTGTATTTTCTATTGGATTCAGCTCAGGTGATTGGCTGGGCCATTCTACAGCTTAATTTTCTTTCTCTGAAAGCATTTGAGAGTTTCCTTGTCTGTGTTTTGGATCATTGTCTTGCTGAAATGCCCACCCTGGTTTCATCTTCATCCTCCTGCTAATGTAGATGTTCGACTGAAGCAGCTGATATTCATTTAAACTGATGAATAAGTATTGAACACGTCACCATTTTTCTCAGAAAACATATTTCTAAAGGTGCTGTTGACTTAAAATCTTCACCAGATGTTGATAACAATCAAAGAAATCCATATTTTGCAAAGAAAACAAACTAATTAGTTTACAAATGAGGTTATGTCTAATAAAATGAAATGACACAGGAAAAAAGTACTGAACACATGAAGAAAGGAAGGTGTAGAAAGGCAGTGAAAGCCCAGACAGCAGCTGAAATCTCTCAGTAGTTCTTCAACAACCCTCTGCCCTTCCTCAGTGTAAATGAGTATCAGCTGCTTCAGTCCAACATCTACATTAGCAGAATGATGAAGATGAAACCAGGGTGGACATCTCAGCAAGACAAGGATCCAAAACATGGCCAAGGAAACTCACAAATGCTTTCAGAGAAAGAAAATCAAGCTGTAGAATGGCCCAGCCAATCACCTGACCTGAATCCAATAGAAAATACAAACTAAAGATCAGATTTGATTCAGATGATTTGAATTTACAAGTAAAAGTAAATTTAGAAATCACTTCTTTCTTTTTTTTGTTTGCGTTTCCATACTGTCCCAACTTCTGATTTGGGTTTGCATATAAGTTCAGTGTGCTAGACTACTTTAACCCTTTAACAGGTGTCATAAGCAGCAGGTTATCATTATTATTTGAATTGATTATTACAATTTATCAGAGTTGTGCCAACATGTTATTCAATACAAGATGTGGGCCAAAAATTATTTTCAAGGAGTGCACCTTAAAGGGATAATGACCTTTCCTTGAAAAAACAAAACAAAGTCTGTATGTTTGGTGTGTCTTTTAAGGTCATTTTGAATGGCTCCACATTATATATATATATATATATATATATATATATATATATATATATATATATATATATATATATATATATATATATATATATATATATGAATTAGGTCTATTTTTTGCACGTCTTTCTTTCATCATTGCTTCCTGGAGAACAACACAGCTTATTCAACTCTTAGCTATAAACAGAAAGCTACAACTAGCACAACTTTCCCTTCAAATGATTGAAGATGTAAACAGTAAGGTTGTGTGATCATTGTGTGATGTTTGGCTTTGTAAATGCTGTTATACCTTTGGCATGTTGCAGAGGTAGCGCATGGTTTCTCCAATATACTGAATCACAGTGACGTTATACTTTCTGCAGTCGTCCCAAAACTGAGAGGAAGAAAACTTGCTCCTCAGGACAATAGTGGCTCCTAAAGACAACACCAAACCAAAAAAACAAAACTAATCATGAACTATATACTGTTATTAATAATTGGGTGCTGTGTTTGTTCTGTTCATTTCTGTAAAGCTACTTTGACAATCTCTTCGTATAAAAATAATGGTGACTCAATAAAAATAAATGTGCTTTAAAATAAATAAATATAGGGGTGGCACGGCGGCTCAGTGGTTAGCACTGTCGCCTCACAGCAAGAAGGTTGCTGGTTCGAGTCTTGGCTAGGCCAGTTGGCATTTCTGTGTGGAGTTTGCATGTTCTCCTCATGTTGGCGTGGGTTTCCTCCAGGTGCTCCGGTTTCCCCCACAGACCAAAGACATGAGATATACAGTAGGTGAAAAAGGGCATCCGCTGAAACATATGCTGACCAAGTTGGCGGTTCATTCCGCTGTGGTGACCTTAGTAATAGAGACTAAGCTGAAGGAAAATTAATGAATAAATAATTATGCATAATTCATTGTAATTACTACAGTGAGTCCATGGAATATGCACAATAACGACACCTTAAAATAAAATGTTACCTGAAAAGGAAAGAACGATCAAGAATTGAAAAAAATTAATTAAAGCAGATAGACACGTACAGAAAACAAAACAAAACTAACTGTAAAACAAGTCAATGAAATACCTCGTTCAACAGAACCTCCGAACCCGAGGCCAAAGCCAGAGCTGTGATATAAAGGCAGGCAGACGTAAATCACATCATCAGACTTCACTCCACAGATGGACTGGAAGAAGGCCATCGCCCAGAGCCTGCGGTGAGTGATCACTGCCGCCTTCGGGAGACCTGCAGCCATTAAACACACCCATTAATTACACACCTGTCCTTTCAGTGAGACCTTCATCCATTCCCCTCTGGAGTCAGAGTACAGAGTCTGATGCCTGTTTCACACACATTCCTTCTAAGGTTTTCCGCAGGCCACAGCTTTAAAAGAACTGAAACTTTAATTATTACACATCAGAAACGGGTGTCACAGTGCCACAGTGGGTAGCACGATCGCCTCGCAGCAAGAAAGTTGCTGGTTCGAACCTCGGCTGGGTCAGTTGGCATTTCTGTGTGGAGTTTGCATGTTCCCCCCATGTTGGCGTGGGTTTCCTCCGGGTGTTCCAGTTTTTCAAGTCCAAACACATGCGGTACAGGTGAATAGGGTAAGCTAAATTGTCTGTAGTGTATGAGTGTGAATGAGAGTGTATGGGTGTTTCCCAGTACTGGGTTGCACTGGAAGGGTATCCACTGCGTAAAACATATGCTGGATAAGTTGGCGGTTCATTCCGCTGTTGCAACCCCAGATAAATAAAGGGACTAAGCTGAAAAGAAAATGAATGAATGAATGAACACGTCAGAAACAAAACATTTTAAAACTTACCTGAGATGTCAACAGCCATTTAAATGTTTGTAAAATTTGCAATATGTAATATTTGTGATTGTGTAAAAACTTACCAGCAGTTATAATTATTTTATTAAATTAAAAAGTTGATAATAAGACTCACAGTAGATTTGAATGCATTAACATTTTCTTATAAGAATATTGTAAGGTGTTGCCTATTAGAATTTCCTTAATATAATTATATTATATCTTACTTGGTCATCATTTTGCAATTTAGTTAGTTTGAAACATTTTTTAAATCAGAACATGTACACTGGTGTGAAAAACTGCTCGCCCCTTACTGATTTCTTATTAGTTTGCACGTTTCTCACACTTTAACGTTTTAGATCATCCAACAACTTTAAATATTTGTCAAAACATAGTAAACACATCATGCAGTATTGAAATAAAGGTTATTATTATAAAAATAAAAAAAATACAAAACTACATACCCCTGTGTGGAAAAAGCGTTTGCAAGTCCAGTTCTGAATGGCTGAAGACAAACAAAATAAAGACTTTGCAGTGCCCAAGTAAAAGTCCTGACCTGAAAACAATCGAGGACGTACTCACACTTGGCTATCCTAACCATGCCCAAGTGCATTTGACCCCAGTTTCCCGGTTTGTTTAACAAGTGTGAGTGCTCCGAATCAGGCCCAGGTGTGGTTCTGTTAGCCAGCCCTGGCCCAGTTGGAAGAAGTGTGCCAGAGCGCGGTTTGGCTTTGGTGTGGTATGCTTGTAGTGTGAGTGCAAAGCACGCCTGAATGCGAAACTGAAGCCCTGACATTGAAACTTTTCAATGAACATGAACTGTCATAGTTTATTAAAGACACAAACCACTCACTGCACGACAGCTGCCACCTTCAGAAAACCTCCTAATACTTGCAGCACTAGTAGGCATGGGCCGGTGAAAGATTCTAACGGTATAATAACCTTGGATAAAAAATATCACAGTTTCACGGTATTGTGATTACTGCTCTAAAATTTATTCTTTTCAAATGTTTGGGTAAAAAACAACAACTTTTTTCAGCTTTGAATACAATGGCTGTGTCCGAAATTGCATACTTCCATACTATTTAGTAAATATAATATAATAAATAAAATCAGTATGCAAGCCAAGTACGCCTGAATTCATAGAATTTGAAAAACAGTATACAAAAAGTACCAGGATGACCTACTACTTCCGGCAAGATTCCGAAGTGCGTATCCAACGGATGCTACTCTATCCCATGATGCACCGCGAGAGAATTTATGAATGGGAGTGAAGCGGAGTGAAGCGGTAAATGTGTCTGGCAAACGTGTCATTAACTTCTGCTGCCTTCATTAGTTTCTAAAACACAGATTTCTTTACATTTTAAAACGGCATCTTTGGGTGTCTTTTCTGCTGGAGATACAGCTGTCCTAAAAAAATTTTTAAAAATCTTACACATACCTTAGGAACGCTATTAAAGAAAATGTTGGCGGTTTGAAAACCTTGACTTTTACAAACCACAGTATACCTTGAGGCATGAGGACTTTCCTGAACATCTATGAGCATCAAAAGTGGTGGATCTGTTCAGCAAAAGTTTTGACTGTGTGTCTCTGCATATCAAATGACTTAAAATAATACAAAACAATAGAACTAAAGCAATCTCCATTGCACGGAGTGAGAGCACTTCTCTTCTGTTAAACTGAACAGTCGTATTATCGATGATGTAAGCGTGCTCGGCAGGCAAAAAATGCAATCTGAGTGCGCGCCAAGGGGGAACAATTCAAGACAACCATGTCTAGTGTGAGTACACCCTGAGATGCGGTGGCGTGACCTTAAAAAGGCGAGTCATACTCAAAAACCCTCCAACGTGGCAGAATTACAACAATTGATGAGTGGACTAAAATTCCTCCACAGCGCTGTAACAGACTCATTGCTAGTTATCGAAAACAAAACATAGTAAGGTACTTTGTATACATTTTTGTAATATTGGGTTATCAAGGCATACGTGTATTCTGTACAGGTGCATTTTTTTAGTTGATATTCGCGGATATAACTGAAGACGCAGGTGGTGAGGGAGGTGTCGCCTCTATGGATGTGTAAAAGTTATATTCGTAAAAAGATTTTAAAAAATAAAAAAGTTATCGAAAACACTGGATTGCATTTGTTGCGGGCAGCTCCGGTTTCCCCCACAGGTAAATTGGGTCAGCTAAGATTGTCCTTAGGGCATTCGCTGGGTAAAACATATGTTTGATAAGTTGGCGGTTCATCCCGCTGTGGCCATAAAGGGACTAAGCCGAAAAGAAAATTAATGGATTTGTTGCTGCTAAGGGTGACCCAACCATCTATTAGATTTATGGGCAAACGCTTTTTCACACAGGGCTATGTAGTTTTGAATTTTGTTTTCCCTTAATAATAAAAACCTATAATAATAATAATAATAATAATAATAAACTTGTGTTATCTTTGACTAATATTTAAAATGGTATGTTGATCTGAAACATTAAATTATGACAAACATCCCTCAAAAAAAAAAGGGATCAGTAATGGGCAAACACTTTTTCACACAACTGAATACACAAACAAATAAACTAAATATTTATTTTGGTGGTGTTGTTATACCTGTGAAGTAATTTTTTTGCAGTTTAGATCAATAATGTGATAATACTGAGACAGTGTTAAAAGCTTCAGCATTTAGTCTCAACAAGAAAACTGGATCCTGACATAAGCATAAGTATGGCATGCCTTTATTCCCATATCCAGTGTTAGAAGTACCAACTGTACCATACCGCATAAAACAACAGTACAGTACCAAATGAGTTAGATGCTGATTGGTTTACAGAGATTAGTCACTTCTACCTGAAACAAGCCAGGAGAACAACAACACAGAAAGAAAGTGTGTCAGAGACGGGCGTTACCGGTGGTTCCTGAAGTGTAGATGTAGGCCGCTGGGCTGCTGAAGGTCACGTTGGCCCTCAGGTCTGCTGGAATCGGCTGATCTGAGGCCTGCTTGATCTTGTCTGTAAGACTTGTCATTCCCTCTGAGCTCACATGCTCAGTCAGTATATATATGGAGATCCCCTGCTCTCTCAGAGCCGGCAGCACCTCCTCAACCGCATCCTGCAGATCTGCACCAGAGAAAGACTATTTAACAAACTGTCTGTAAATAGTAGAGATGAACAGATAATGATTCTGTGTATGACGCTGTATATGTATAGTTGAATTCAGAATTATTAGCCCCCTAGAATTACTGATTAAAAAAGACAGATATAACAGTGAGCAAAACAATAAATAATTTATAAATAAATAAAAATGAAATATTAGGATTGTTGGGCACTACAACTGGTATTGCTTAATAAAAAGACAGCAAAAATATAATAGATAAAATATATAGAATTGCCTAATAAAAAAGACAGATATAAAAGACAACAAAACAAAAATAAACAATAAGGCAAATAAAATAATAAATAAACAAACAAACAAATAAATAAATCAAATATTAGGACTGTTTAGCACCATGGCTGGGATTACTAAATAAAAAATACAGATATGAAAGAAAGCAAAAATATAAATAAAAAAATAAACAATTTAAGTAGTTTTTATAACCACTAAGTAAATTAAAATTCCTGAGAAAAACTACTCAATTACAGTAGTTTGAGTATTAGTAATTTGTAACATTAGAGTCACTATACTTATTTGTGTATACAAAAGTTAAAAGTAGCATCTCTAGCAGTTGAGAAAGACTAGATAAGCACATCTCAGATGCACTGAGCAAACAGCATTACAGTTACAGTCAGCACATCAGATTGCATTTGACAAATAACACTTTGAACTGTCAGTACTGTACCTGCACCGGCTATCAGCACATTGGCCCCACAGCAGGTGAAGCAGTGCAGAAGGGACTTGGATCGGATGTTATGATTGAGAAGAGCAACAGAACATCCGATCTTGGCCAAACCCAACCATATCCACAAAAACGTGGGTTCATTCCCGAGCAAAAGCGCAACCGTGTCTCCTTCATGAAGATCCGCGTGTTTCAGCAAAGTCCTCGCGATTTTATTGCTCTCTTTATCCGACTGCGCGTATGAGTAAGTTTGATCCAGAAACCGAATGAACGCCTTTTTCGGGTTCTTCCGAACCGAGTCCAGGAATCGATCCAGTATCGTGTAAACAGGCTTGGATTTGATGTACTTTGTCGTGCGGTAAACTGCTATTGCCACTCGGCACATGTACTTGGTCTGGGAGATAATGTACGGACATTTGAGTCTTAATGCTATTAAAAGTATTACAGCGCTTACAGTATACCAAAACATTGTACAAATTTGATCCGAGTGTTTTTCGCGAGACCTGCTTTGGAAAAGGACGAATTAAAGATATAAAGTTCACTGTAGGCGGTGCTTCGTTTTGTGGGACTGAACACAGCCTGGAGTAGATGTTGGGAAATACTACCATTTATAATGACAGACAGGCATATTTAAGCGGTTCATGATTCCCGTGTGCATGCTTTATGTTTATTTAGCTTCAGATATCATACCCATTTACATTTAAATGCTTTGTTTGCTGATATTTAATTTGATATACAGTAATATTCGGACGTAGATCTAAATCTACTTCAAATGTTGGCTACTGTGATATACACTCACCGGCCACTTTATTAGGTACACCTTACTAGTACCAGGTTGGACTTACTTCTGGCTTCAGAACTGTCTTAATCCTTTGTGGCATAGATTCAACAAGGTACTGGAAATATTCCTCAGAGATTTTGGTTTATATTGACATGAGAGCATCACGCAGTTGCTGCAGATTTATCAGCTGCACAGCACATTCATGATGCAAATCTCCCATTCCACCATATTCCAAAGATGCTCACTTGGATTAAGTGATCTGGGGACTGTGGTGGCCATTTAAGTACAGCGAACTCATTGTCATGTTCAAGAAACCAGTCTGATGATTCACGCTTTATGACATGGGGTGTCATCCTGCTGGAATTAGCCATTAGACATGGTCAGCAACAATACTCAGGTAGGCTGTGGCGTACTAATGGGTACTAATCGGTACTAATGGGACTAAAGTGTGCCAAGAAAATATCACCTTCACAATTACGGCACCACCACCACCAGCCTGAACCATTGACACAAGGCAGGATGAATCCAAGCTTTCATGTTGTTGATGCCAAATTCCTACCCTACCATCCGAACTGTCGCAACAGAAATTGAGACTCTGACCAGGCAACGTTTTTCTTTGTAAACCCTAGAGATAGTTGTGCGTGAAAATCCCAGCAGATCAGCAGTTTCTGAAATACTCAGGCCAGCCCATCTGGCACCAACAACCATGCCATGTTCAAAGTCACTTAAATCCCCTTTGTTCCCCATTCTGATGCTCAGTTTGAACAGCAGCAGATCGTCTTGACCATGTCTACATCCCTAAACGCATTGAGTTGCTGCGATGTGATTGGCTGAATAGACATTAGCATGTAAAAAAATAAAGCAACGTCAAAAACTAAACACATTTCTTTCTTGCGAAACAAATGTTAGTCAGAATACTAGAGGGTGTCACAACTCAAACATTCCTCTGAAATGTGCAATCTTGTTCCAGAGAATGAAGTTCCAAGGGTTAGAATTCACATACATGGTGTGATTAAACTATAATCCAAATGCCCGATTTCAATTCAAATCATCAACCTAGCAAGCTAGGGGTTAAAACAGAACATGAAAATTGGTCATTTCAAAAATAATACTACCATTGAATGTCTCAGATTTCAAAACCATCCAGTCTAAACTTGTAACCCAATCACCTTTACTCTCGTTTAAATGTAACGTCTATTAATAAAGTGTTTACATAAACTTTAACCCATTTTCCCTTCACAACACCAAGCGTTACATTGAGTTTCAGTAAAAATACCCCAAAAGGATTAGGATTTTAATTCTCCGAGAAGTATTTTAAACATCCTTAGAAACATCAACCATCTTGTCATCATCTTGCTTTTAACAACAAACATTGAAGTAAAAATGGGTTCATTCATTGATTCGACTTAGTCCCTTTATTCATCAGGGGTCGCCACAGCGGAATGAACTGCCAACTTATCCAGCAAATGGTACAATTTGAACTACTTAATTTGGACTATTACTGAATTGCCCAATTTCCCGCCAAAACATAAACCATGTTACCATGATATTTTTTCTCCGCAATTAGAAAATGGGTTATTTTAAAAAAATAAAAATAAAAAATCTAAATACACTCGTTTCAAAACTTTCCAATGTAAACTGTCCACCCTGTTACATCTTCTATTTAATGTATATTTAGCATTTATTACATGTGACTAAACCTACAGAATTGTGCAGTGGCCCTTCGAAATGTCACCACAATTTTAGTAAACACTGCTGAAAATGAGATACTCATGAGAGTTCTCCAAAATGCATTTTAAAGTAAAACGTCAACCCTGTTACCATGATGTTTTTTTGATGTTTTTTTTGTACAAACAAATAAGAGTAAATGGGATACAAGGAAAAAATTAAAACGTAAAATGGAGCAGCACGGTGGCTCAGTGGGTAGCGATCTCACCTCACAGCAAGAAGGTCACTGGTTCGAGCCTCGGCTGAGCCAGTTGGCATTTCTGTGTGGAGTTTGCATGTTCTCCCCGTGTTTGCGTGGGTTTCCTCCGGGTGCTCCGGTTTTCCCCCACAAGTCCAAAGACATGCGGTACAGGTGATTTAGGTGAGGTAAATTGTCCGTAGTGTATGTGTTTGAATGGGAGTGTATGGGTGTTTCCCAGTGATGGGTTGCAGCTGGAAGGGCATCCGCTGCGTAAAAAAAATATGCTGGAATAATTGTCGGTTCATTCAGCTGTGGCGACCTTGACTATAGTGACTAAGGCGAAGGAAAATGAATAAATGAAAAATGTAAAATTCTCCAAGTAGCACACTTTTCCAATGGAAAACCACCTTTATCCCAATCTATTCCAGCGTACAGTCCCTGTTATCGTCTTCACTGCAGCATACGCAAAAATGTATTAAATTAGTTTAAAAACAAACACTTAAACAAATCATATGGATAATATGTCATAGTATATACATCAGGGTACACGTCAAACAGAATACATTGCATTATTTAAAATCCTAATCATCTCAAAGAATGACCCAGATGATGTTAAATGCTATTTTATCTCCAACCTCATCTTATCTAAGCATTGGACTTTGATTGTGGACACACATTCAGCCTAAGGAAATCAAACATCTTTAAGAGTAAACTGCAGTCAGGTCAGGTGTTTAGAATATATATACACATTACATTTACATTTAGTCATTTAGCAGACGCTTTTATCCAAAAGATATATATATATTATATTATATTATTATATATATATATCAATAAACAGTCACTTTGCTCTTTGTTTTATGCTGCATCTTGGGAATTACGATGGTGTTTATTCATTATAACGGTGTGAAAGTAGACGGCTCAAGAAACATTAATGTAAAACTAGGTCGTTTTATTAAGTTAAAAAGTAACAAATTCATGCACAGACGGTACAGAAGACAAACACTGCAGACCATAAACCGAGAACGTAACTCTTTTATGTACACTATTCATTTCTGAAGCAGTGCCAACGGGCTGTCGAACCCGCTGTCCTGCTGATGCACTTTCAACTCGGAAAACAAGCTCTTTGGACACATTTTCCGGACACCATGTCCTTCGGATCCCGGGATCGGCTCTCTGTGTTTATTTGTTCTTCTGTCCACACACACATTGGGTTTAGAGTAAGACTGCGGTTGAATGATCTCCTTGTATATCGTAACATCAGAGTTATTGCCAATGGAGCTTCCAAAGTCCAAACCGCCCACTGAATTCACTGAGAATGTCATCCCAGACCTGGGATAAGAGGACGTCAGGTGAGCACTGGAGCCATTACTGGTTAAACTCCAGTCACTCTGTCCGTCATCCCGAACGGGAGCTTCTTCAATTAGAAAAGGTTGATTGGCTAATGGTTCTGCTCTTCCAGACTCAAAACCACCATCCATGTACATGTCCCTGCACTGTTTTCTCAGAGTGACATTAGGACTCTTGATATCGCTGTCAAAAACATGGTCATGTGCAAAGTGTGTGTGTTTCTGAGTTACCTGACCAGTGGTTAAAGGATCTTTAGATGCTACTGCAGGCTTCATGGAATCTGGTTCGAAGGCTTTTGGTTTGACAGCTCTTTGTTTTGACATCAAGGATGTGTAGGTTTGATTGTAGACCTGATGGATCTGCTTGTCCTTACCGTTTTTGAGTGCTTCAGCTCCGTGTGAGACAGCACCCAGCATTTTAGCAGGAGAGTCACAGGTTTCAGGGTCTGTTTTGTCTGATCCACCTAGGAAAATGACATTTAGCCAGTATAAATAAATAGAAAAGTACTCTACAATATAAATTTGTGAAATTAAATGGGCCTCTATTAAACTAATATCAGCCGAGATATAAAAACAAAGGAATTCAACACAGTTTTAAATTCATAAATTATAATTTTTCCGTTTTAATTGTACCCTTCATTCTCCCTTCACTCTCAGCTTCAGTGTTTTCCTATCAAAATCTGATCCCTTTCAACTTTTACTGCATGGCTGTCAAACTGGATTCTTGGTGTTTTGTTCCAACCCTAATCAAACACGGCTGATTTAAATAATCAAGACTACTAGAGACTATAAAGCAGGTGTGAGTTGGAGGTGGTTGGAGCTAAACTATGCAGGGCTGTGGCCCTCCAGGAATTGAGTTTGAGACCATTGATTTACTGTACTGAAACTGCACTGGGAAAAGTAGTGAAGGTAATGAGCTCCTGCTTTCTGGTTACTCTGGTTCTCTGTCTGTACTTCTGTTACCTGATCTCACCTCTGCCTTTTAAGCAGTCTCCCACAAATTACTTCTTTTAGATCGGGGTATTTCTGGTTCTGCTCTTTCCTGGTTCTCTTCCATTCCCTCTGACAGACAACTTTACATTTTAGTAAAGTATTTTTGATCACCTGCTGTCCCCCTGAAGCAAGGTGTTCCCCAACGATCCTTCTTTGGTCCATTATTATTCATAATTTACATATTGCCTTGTGGTCAAATCTTTATTATTATTATTATTATTATTATTATTATTATCTCTTTAACTGCCCCACCAAGAAAAAAAGTTTTCGGATTGCATTTCTTAACTCCTAATGTCGCTAGTTAACGCACTCAATGCATTTTTATCAACACATTTCTAAAATGTCAGCCTATAACAAATGGTTGATATGTCAGTTTATGGTAAAAGTACTGGAAGTACTACATATACTATGAAAATCAGAAAATATAAAGTGTAAGACCAATTTATTTTAAAAATATATTGAAAATATAACATTTTTAAATACTAAATCACCTTTATTTATTGAAGTATGACATAAAACTGCGTCCCAAATGGCACACTATACACTGTGCACTAAGTACGTATGCTCTTACACACTTAACAGCATAGTATATGTATGTAGTGTCGTCTCACATGGAATACTAATGTTTTTTTACTAAGCAGAAATTCAAACCATTTCCCTGATGACGTTTGACGGTTACCAAATTAGTGAAATAAAAGACCAGACTACTAAATAAGACCTGCCTAGAGTATTCACCATCGGGAGGTGCTATGATCACTCTCAGAGGAGAATTTTGCTTTCACCATCCACAATAAATAAAGTAATCCAACATCAGGGCCCGAAAGCTCCACCCCTTCCGCTACGTGAGCAAAGCTGCAGTCATTGAGTGCGAAGTGTCCATCATTCCACACTTAATTTTTCCAGTTGAATAAGTGCATCATCCAGGTATTTAAAGTGCATGTTTTATTTTTAGTGTTTTCACTAAATAAAAAACGCACTACTTACACTATTTATACTACAAAATGGCGAAGAATAGTGCACAAGTATGCGATTTGGGATGCACCTAGTGTTTATCAACTCGTTCCTTGAGGACCACCAGCTCTGCACATATTCTATGTCTCCTTAACCAAACACACCTGATTCAGATCATCAGCTCATTAGCAGAGACTGAAAGACCTGTAATGGGTGTGACAGACAAAGACATCCAAAACATGCCTTGTCGGTGGGACTCCAGGAACGTGGTTGAGAAACACTGCCATAAAATATTTCAGATTCTCATTTAACATGTTTTCTTGTGTTTTTTACAATAAAACCAAAATAAAGTGTAGTAGTGCAACAGGATGAACCATTATTTAAAACAGTCAAAATATGGTCAACCATTTGGTAGAGCGGGCAGTTAAAGGGTGGCTTGGTGATTTCCAAAAATATCCTACATGTAATTAAACTATTAAAATTGCCATATTTTATCCACATCTTGCAGAAGATAAAAATAGTATTTAATGGTTACATAAAAACAACACGCAAATGAAAAGCCATCAGCCTTTCCATTCTTTTTCCATTGGATTGCGACCCCTGGTGTTTTTATGCTAGATTAACGTCACAGCAATAGTAATAGTTGCAGCAGATTGATTTTATGGCACGATGTAAAACTTTTGACACCTTTACGGCATTCACGTACATTAAAAATAAAGGTATGAATAAAGGAATAAAGGACTGAATATGGACAATGATCTCCAAGTCTCCAAAATTAAACCAAGAACAGTCTTATACTGTAAATATTGCCCACAGTTCTCATTAAGTGAGGTTAACATTAAACAAATGACTATAAATAATTATATGGTTGTTAGACTGTTGCACTTTTTTGTGTTGTGTTTATATACAGTTGAGGTCAGAATTATCAGCCCCCCGTTTGGATTTTCCTTTCTTTTTTAAATATTTCCCAAATGATGTTGAACAGAGCAAAGAAATTTTCACAGAATGTCTTATAATATTTTTTCTTCAGGAGAAATTCTTATTTGTTTTATTTCGGCTAGAATAAAAGCAGTTTTTAATTTTTTAAAAGCCATTTTAAGGTTAAAATTATTCGCCCCTTTAAGCTATATTTTTTTCGATAGTCTACAGAACAAACCATCATTATACAATAACTTGCCTAATTACCCTAACCTGCCTAGTTAATCTAATTAACCTAGTTAAGCCTTTAAATGTCACTTTAAGCTGAAGTGTCTTGAAAAATATCTAGTCAAATATAATTTTCTGTCATCATGGCAAAGATAAAATAAATCAGTTATTAGAGATGAGTTATTAAAACTATTATGTTTAGAAATGTGTTGAAAAAAATCTGCTCTCCGTTAAACAGAAATTGGGGGAAAAAATAAACAGGGGGCTAATCATTCAGGGGAGCTAATAATTCTGACTTCAACTGTAGTTCCTACTGATGTGTGTGCAAAATGTGCATGTTTATTAATTAATTTGCTTTCCTGGTAACTTGTCTAGAAAATGCTTCTAATTTTTTTTTTTGATATTTGGACTACAAACAGAACAAAAAAAATCTAAGAAAAGCATTTTCTGCAGTGTGGAAGCTTTAGAACAGCATATTAGGGCCACTTTAACAAAGATTTTTTTTTACCACAAGCGTTCTGCATTCTCGAATGCTTGCGTTTGGTCACCGGGGTCTCCAGGACTTTAGCCATGGCGGCCAGTTTACTAGCAGCATTAATGATTTTCTTCTCTGCTCTGGAGAAAGAAAATGCAGAATGAAAACAGTCAGAGAAGTCAGAAAAGCAGAGTGGAGATGATCTGAGCTTCTTCATACCCTGTGCTCTGTCCTCCGTCCTCCAGCAGCTCCTGCAGGCAGGTGAGGTAATACCTGCGCATCCGCCGGGCCGTGTCCTGCCTCTCCTTCAGGACCTCAGTCTTGATCAGCTCCGCCGCCCGCTCCTTACTCTCCTGCAGGTAACGCAGCATGTCTCCTACAAACACAACGTCAGACCAACTGATGGCTTCAGCTTTATTGAGCAAGATCAACAGCCAGGTTGTGCATTATTACTACATTTTTACTACAAGTTTTTTGCTTCCAACTATTACATAATTAAGGAATATCAATATGTAAACAATCGGATGCAAAACATTGATTTGAGTCTAAATATTTCATGTACTCACTGAAGGCAAAGCATTCAGTTTTAAATCTTTGTTACAATCTATTATTGATGTAAAATAGCAGCAGCTGCGTTTGTGTTTGAAATCAGAGAGCGCTAGTCTACGAAACTATGTGATTTATCAAAATAACAAACATTGTTTTTTTGTTTTAGAACATGGTTAACACGTTTAGCATGCTAATAACATGTTGCTCACCTATTTGAACTTATTTCTAATTTATTAAAGCACTGATGGCATGTTATTTCCATGTTTAACACTTTAGCGTTCTAATAACATGTTGCTAACCTATTTGAACTAACTGCTAACATGAATGTAATCATGGATAGCATGTTATTTCCATGTTTAACACTTTAGCATTTTAATAAGATGTTGCTAACCTATTTGAACTAATTGCTAACATGTTTTAAAACATTGATATTGTTATTACAATGATTAACACGTTAGCATGCTAGTAACATGTTGCTAATCTATTAGAACTAATTCCTAATAAGAATTAAAACATTGATTGCTTATAATTTTTAACAAATTAATATGCTAATCACATGTTGCTAAACTATTTTAACAAATCACTAACACGAATACATTTATAGTGTGTAATCACTACTGAGAGTCCAAACACTGAAGAGCAAATCCAACAATGCGCAGCTCTATAGATCCCGAACCATGCAAGCCAGTGGCGACAGCGGAGAGGGGAAAAAAAACTTCACTAAATGGCAGAAGTGAAGAAAAAAAAACCTTGAGAGAAACCAGGCTCAGTTGGGCACGATCATTTTAATTTCGCCGCTGGCCAAACATTGCTAGCACAACTTAAGAGATTCAGCATGTTGCAAGCATGACAACACATTGCTCTTTATTTTTTGCATGTTTGAAACCTTGTTAACAGTTTTAAAAACTGATAGCTTGTATTAGCACATGGATACCATGCTAATGTTTAGATTGAAATATTTCCTAGCATGATTTAAAATGCTGATAGCATGGATATTACAAACATTTTAGTACATTACTAACTTTTTTTGCATTGGAATGTTGCTAGCATGCTGTTAAAATGTTAGCATGATACAAATCTTTAGAATACACAACATTTGTTACTGTAATTATAATTCATTTAGAAAATTTTGTGCATTGCTGCTTTTTCAAAGTTTCTCACCAACTCTGAAACAATACGTGAAATATTTATTTAATTTCTTTAAATATTTAAAGGTATCTTTTTGAACAAGCTTTTAATTGCATAGTGAGCTGATTATACATTTTGCTAGTATTTGCACTTGGATTTTAACCAGTTTTGATACATATTTCCTTTTACTGTTAAGCACTTTGTGATTTCTTGTCTGTGAAGGTTGCTATATAATTACATTGTTTACTTTTTACTACTTACTTAAAATGTGTCAAGTTATGTAAAACATCTTTATAGAGGTCTGGCTCTCACCTTTGATTTTCTCCACTGCCTTCATGTACTGCTCCTTCATTTCCTCAAGACCTGCTTGAAGATTCTGCTGGCCGACTGAACCACTGAATCATTAATGAACATTATTAATGGCACTCTTAAGATCCACTCCACTCTTAGTCAATGACTTGCACTTATGAAAGAAATCAAATAAACTTGAAGTGTTTACAAACCTTGAAAGTGCTTCTGCATTTGAGGTTTGTTTCAGTTCCTCAAGAGCTTTAAGGTGACGCTGCTGCTCATTCTGCAGCGCTGCCTCGTGCTCTTCTGATTTCACAAAAACAATGATTAAAAAAATAAAACTTTTTTTCAACATGGTGTTGCTTCTTATGACCTTTAGGTGCATTAAAACATGACATAATAATAAACAAATGAATCATGACAAGTAAAATTAATAAAGAAATTAATATATACATTATTTACTGAATTAAAACAGAATATTAGAGAAGTTAAAATTCAAATAATAGCAAAAATACTTTGATAATTTAATTAAACATATTAATTGCGAATCTAAAATCTCAGTTTAGTGTGAACAATGTTATATCAAATGCCAGACACTGACCTTATTAAATTTTCATTATAAATTAAAATTTGTAATTAACAGAACTAAACCAATTATAATACCAATTTCTGTTTACTGTTTATTATTCAAATTTGTGTTTATTTAGAGGCTCATGTCCCTGTAGTTTCAACCAATAGCTATTTTATAGATGTTAAATTTAAAAAGGTAAAATATGAAAACAAAAGACATTAAAAAAAAAAGAGAAATCATAAAATGTACACAGAAATATACAAGCCAAATTAACTTTTCAAAGTTTGCAAAAAAATAAAAAATATTTCAAAATGTGTATTAGGTGCATTTCCATCACGTTGTTAGAGTGGCTCACAGTACACTACCTGACAAAAGATTTAGGAACAACCAATCATAACTTCTAGTTGATAATTTGGTATCAGAAGTGGCTTATATGAAAGGTAAAGGCCTCTAGATTATGCTTATTTGACCAAAATAAAATATGGTCATGTCTTGATTTTTTATTATTTTATTAGGACAGTAAGGTCTGACTTTGCTTGGACTAAAGTCTTGTCACTTAACAGAAATAATGTCTATTATAGAATATAAAGTCATGCTGCAGTGGATACAGAATGAATATTGTGTCTGACTCCATCATGAGCTTGGAGGACTGCATCCATACATCTCTGCAATGACTCAAATCACTCATTAATAAAGTCATCTGGAATGGCAAAAAAAGCGTTCTTGAAGGACTCCCAGAGCTCATCAAGATTCTTTGGATTCATCTTCAATGCCTCCTCCTTCATCTTATCCCAGACATGCTCAATAATGTTTATCTCTGGTGACTGGGCTGGCAAATCCTGAAGCACCTTGACCTTCTCTGTTTTCAGGAACTGTAATGTGGAGGCTGAAGTATGAGGAGCAGAGCTATCCTGCTGAAGAATTTGCCCTCTCCTGTGGTTTATAATGTAATGGGCAGCACAAATGTCTTGATACCTCAGGCTGTTGATGTTGCCATCCACTCTCTGTGTATCTCTCGCACGCCCCCATACTGAATGAAACCCCAAACCATGATTTTTCCTTCACCAAACTTGACTGATATCTGTGAGAATCTTGGGTTCATGTGGGTTCCAATAGGTCTTCTGTAGTATTTGTGATGATTGGGATGCAGTTCAACAGATGATTCATCAGAACAATCGACCTTCTGCCACTTTTCCAAATGATCAACTGAAGTCAAGTTATTATTTGCTCTTACTACTGGGATACATGACAAGACTTTTGTCAGGCAGTGTAGTATTGGTAACCTAGCAACCAACAGTAAACAAGACAAGCATAATGACGTCAAAAATGGGTGTAATGTTCGCTTTTTTTTGTTTGGCAAATGCCTTTTCATCTCCCATTATTCACATTAACCTTTCTTCGCACGCTCTCTTGAACACAAGAAATGAAACTCGCATTTTATCAGAAATAAATAAGAAAAATAAGTCTTGTGAAATAATCGCCTGATCCCATCTGCATTCTAAGTAATTTGCTTTGGATAAAATCACCTTAGAAATGACTAAAGGTAAATAAGCAGCACCTTTAATCCTCTGCAGGGTGTTTTTATGTTCTCGTACGCTCCTCTGCAGCTGGCGACAGGCCTTTTCCAGATGCCGCTGGAGTTCTTGGTTCTTCTTCTGGAGTTTGGAAAGAGCCTCAGCAAATGCAGGAGATCCACATTCACTCTGCTTCCTCAGACCAGCTGAGGGTAAAGAGTCGTGAGGATGGGAAGAGTCTGTGGTTGTGTGTGATGAGTATTTGAGGTGAGTTTTACCGATCTCTGCCTCGTGACGCTCCTGGGTTTCCTTCAGTGCACGTCTCAACTTGTCTTCACTGCTCTGAGGTGGGAGAGAAACAAAAGAAAAACTTCAGTGTTTCTCTAGAGACTGGAGTGCTCAATAAATTTGCTTTCTATGATGTATGGTTTGATAGGCAAGGATAATATTTGGGACGTCCAATTATTTTAATATCTAGAATCTGAAGGTTCAATAACAAATACTTTTTTAAAATCAAAATATTCGAAATAACCCAAATTTAAGTTAAGCAATGCATATTATCACTAATCAGAAATTACGTTTTGATCAATTTATTGTAAGAAATTTACTAAATGTCTTCATTGAACAAGATTTTTACTTAATATTAGACAGTCACTTGCTTCGTTTACAAATAAATAATTGAATTAAGGGATAGTTCACCTTAAATTTAAAATTCTGTCATCATTTACTCACTCTTCACTCATATAAACTCGTTTGACTTTCTTCTGTTAAACATAAAAGAAGACTGTGAGTGCTGAGGAGCTTCATCTCTACGCCAAATGTCTCGAGTCCCACAGAGAAGCGGAAGAATTAACGAAGTGATGACGTAGAAAGTTGAGAGAGGACCTGGGGCCTGTTTCAGTAAGGAGGTTCAACCAACTCGGAGTTTGAACTTAAAAACTCAGTTTTCAATTTCAGAATAGCGCATAGGTTTTTTATGCTTTCAAAAGTTATGTGTTTTGGTGTTTCCATCAAACAATTTTTTTATGGGCATATCAAAATTGAGCATTACAGGAGGTGGGTGAAAACATAAGGCTAAGGCGAGCAATACCGATTCGTCTTAAAAAAAAAAAGGAGACGGTAACTGACTCTGAGTCAAAGTTACCTCTCAGAAACAGGCTTGACCTACTCTGCTTCTCGAGTTTGACAAACCTGCCATTTTGAAACGGAAAACACAGAGTTTCTCTCATTTCAGGGTTAACATACTCTGAGTTTTCACTTGAACTCCTTTCTGAAACAGGGCCCAGGACTGGAGCTTGTGTTTGATTTTGCTTTCAGTTTGGCAGAAATCATCTGTGAGGGGCCGCTGCCATATATTCTATGTTTATTTTCAGTATTAAAATTAGTTAGCTCTCCACCTTCTTCCTGATGGCTTAAGATGGCTGGATATACTTCATTACAATGATATTTTTAAGAAGGCTGAAAACCATTCATTTCAATAGTTTTTCTACTATGGATGTCAGTGGTTAAAGGTATTTTCAAAATATCTTCTTTTGTTTGAAGAAAAAAAAAATAGATGTTTGAAACCACTAGAGGGAGAGTAAACAGTGAGAAAACTTTAATTTTGGGGCGAACTATCCTCTAAAAATGGTACTGGCTGTCACATACTGGCAGTTTTAGTGTCAATTTATCCCTGAACCGGTCAATTTTTTGCATGACAATATGGTGTAATGGTCAGTTTTGCTCACCTTCTCCCACTCCTGCTTGGCCTGGCTGAGTGATTGTTTGCAGATCTCCCAGACTCTGGATCTGGTAGTTTCTGTATCATCGGGACTCTCTCTCCTCTCCTCTCCCTCCTGCAGCGCCTCCTTCAGGCCCTGTAGCAGCTCCTCCAGCAGCTTCTGCCTCTCCTCCTGCAGTCTGAAAAACAGCAGGCCTTTACAACACCATGTATTCAGAGTCTAACACCCACTTTACACCTGATGTTAAGATTAAGAGACTGGGGGAAAAATAAACCCTTTAAAAGTTTTCAACAGGTATAAAAGTGCACTTAATAGAGTTCTCGAAATCTATTGTGAAACCTCCACCCTGACCTGCAGATCTAAAAACAGCCAATCTGAGGAAAAGATTTTTTACAAATAAATATTAAATTAAATATTATTATTAAAAAATATTATGTACAGTTCATAAATTCGCAGATTTAATTCAGGCAAACTTTAGCATACAACCATACACTGCATGATCAAACATGATATAGAATTTAATACCTTAATAATTTAATAAGACTTTTTAATACTTTAAGGGCTTTGAATTTCTCTACATTGATTTATCAACTTTTTAAAGATCCCTTTATATATATATAAAAAAAAAAAAAAAGCTAAAATTTTAATTTCAGAAAAGATCAATTCAAATTTGTTAAAGCTTGTGCTGCCATTTTAATTAGGATGATTGTAACCTGCTTTCCTGTTGGCCGCTCCACTCCTGCTCCTTCTCTCTGATGATTCTCTGCAGCTCCGTCTCTCTCTGCTTGCCAGTTTGCTCCAAGACGGCTTGTAGTTTTTGTTTGTGCTCTCTCTGGAGCTGTGCCCTGAGGCGGGACATGTCCTCCTGCTTGTCCCTGATCCAGGCATCTTGGGCTTCAGCCAGCTCTGCTTTGACGAAGGCGTCCCGCTCCTGACTCGAGCGCTCCAGTTCAGCACTGAGGGTCAGAACTTCTTCCTGGAGCTCCTCTAATCGCCTGTTTCCATCCTCCAGCTCACTACATTTAGAGCGGAGTGTGTCCTGCCACCGCTCCTCCGCTGACCTCACCGCTGAAGACACCTGCCATTAACAGAAGAGCGTTAGAGCGTTTCGAGCATAGGAAAGCCGAAAGTACAGATTTCAGTACCAATTAGGGTCAGTCAAATGTTAACTAAAACTTATTGGAAGCAACATTGGTATTATTAACATCCATCATGCTGTGCAAGTTAAAATGTACATATGAAGAAATTAATTAATTATTAATTAATTAGGAGTTATGGCTGGGCAAATATAGTGTTATTGTTACGATCACCAACAATCTAGCGGCTGTGGATCACTAGAGAAATACACACGCCACATTAACGAACTACAACTCCCAGCATGCACCTCACACACACTGGTTCCTGATTCCCAGTGATTACACACATAGCCGGAAGATCATTATGGACTGATTTCAAGGACTATTAACTCAGCACACACAGGCACATTGTTGCAGACTCTTGTTAAACTGTTAAGTGAGCATTCCGACGCGTTTTCACTCGCCTTGTCCCTTTGCTTTGTTTCTTTGTTTACATGTTTGCCGCCTGCAACGACCATTCGCCTGTTTATTCACCGCGCTTTGGACTATCTGTATGCACCTGTTTGTTCCAGTTTCAACCTTTGCTTGCAAGACAATTCTCTTAATAAACTGCTATTGGATCCTCAACTCTATTGTCCCTCATACAGCCATTGTTTCAGTTATAAATATAGTATATATTTACGCTTTTTTTTTTAAAGTCATTGATTCAATATGCATTCTCTAAAGCTGTAAATATATAAAATATATATTTAATTTTTAAAATATTTTTATTATTAAGTTTTATATTTTTTATATTTATATTTAATTATATTTTTATATTTTTTAAATATTTTTTTAATATTCCTATATTTTCCTGTATGCCATTTTAAATGTAAAAATGTTATTCCAGCCAAACTAAAAGAAATGTTGAAAGTACTGTGAAAAAGTCCTTGCTCTGTTAAACATCGCTCGGGAAATATTTGAAAAATTATTTTGCCTTCAAATATGAAAAAGACAGGTTTGTGAAAGTGATCTGAAGATTGTGAGAGCTGAATTTACTTCACTTTAGTGGCTTATTGCATCTTGGATGGTCAAATACATGGCTTATATGTTGACTTGCTTATATGATGCTTATATGTTGGCTCCGAATCGAATTGAATCAGGATTCTGAATCCAGACCCAGCCCTGTTTCCAGCAATCTAAACAAGAATCACCTGTTCCTGGACGTGCTTCTGTTGAAGTCTCTCCCATTCATCCTTCTCTGTCTGCAGGCTGCTTTTGTATTCTGGAAGGGAGGTCAAGTCCTGGAGCCATCGAGAACGAGCCCTCGATATCGCACCTTCGACCTAGAAGAGACAGAAATTATTATTATTATTATTATTATTATTAATGATTATAGAAGGCACAGTGTGTCATTTTCACCACTAGAGGGCAAGTATTCAAAACAAACAAACCCGAGAAATTCCAGCGTTATGAATGGCACATTTGCAGTAAAAACTCAAAACATAAATTCACATAGAAAGTATGTGTTATCATTATATTGAAATGCCCTAAACAACTAACCACGAGTTATGGGATCAGAAAAATATCAATCTGTTAACATTTTAAATGATGAAAATAAACATGCATTATGTGTCCAAAAAAGTCTGAAAAATTTGCACTATACAACATACTTTGTAGGAATTTTGTGAATTAAACTGCACAACCCAAAAGAAATAATGCTAATCAGAAGGAGAAGAGTTGACTCACTATAGAATAAACATGATTGATTTTATTTTATTTGACATTTCTGAGGAAAAAGCTTCGTTATGGATGTGACCGATGTGAAATTAGCACTTGTGTGACTTAGGTGAATCAAATATAACTGGTTGAACACAGAGTTAATTTGTGAATTGTGAGGTCCGGCATGTTACCCAAGGATGGAGAGGGGTCGCGCACATAAGTGAAGAGCAGGGGGATGTTGTCGCAGACGAAGTGAAGAGGGTTGGGGAGTCACGGAAAAAAGTGAAAGTGAACAGCAGATGGGGAGGAGGGTGGTTGAGGAGGGGGATCGGTAAAATGAGGTGCACAAATTAAGCCCTGGTTGAACACATTGACAGAGACATTTTTGAGTATTTTTACAGTACTGTAAAATACAAGCCTACTGAACAAACTTAAAAAGGGTTTTGCTATTTTAGTAAAAACTTAACTGTTTTCATATCAAGCTTGACATTTGCATGGAATTGCTCAACCTCATTTTGATGAGGGTGTGACTAAGTGTGGAACCATGGGAGTTGTGGTCTTTAGTACATCCTAGAGGATTCCTGCAGAAATGCTGTTGATGGATAAGCTAAAGAGTTCACTTATTATCAGTGTAGTATGACGGCTGAAAGCTGTGGAAGTGAAACAAGAGAAAGGCTGAAACAACTGCTGATGAGAGATGAGCGTGACATGGCACAAAATTAGCAGAGCTTTTAATATGCCACAGTCCACAGCTTCCAGTTTTTTTGCTCATGATCAATTGGAGAAGCAGCAGCACTGTTTTATCAGACTTAATACATTTTAGACTTCTGTTTCAATGCTGTTCAGTGCAGCTTAACAAAACCCACAACAAATTAAAGCATCTTTGCCGTTTCCCTGTTTTCTATAAAACCAAACCAGAAATTGTTGAAATCGTCAAGATGGGTGTTAATTACATTACATTCTTTAAAGCATTTGGAATAAAGCAAATACACAAATCAGCTAAATGAACACATTTAACACTGTTCTAGTGTTTTTTCAATAATTTAATAAAGAGAGTTTTTAATTTATTGCTGTATCAGCTTCTTCGGCTATTTAATGGCAAAACTTCAGTGTGCAAAGAACTTAACTGAGTCACCTGGACTGTGATGTCTTCAGCGTGTTTCTGCAGCATCTCTCTCTCCGCATGCCTCACGGCCTCCTCCACGGCTCTGCTTTGTGCTGCCGCAGCCTCTCGCTGCAGCATGTCTCTCTGAGCATTAAGTCGAACCACCAGCTCCTCCTCTGAAATCAGCCGACCCGCCGTCTCAGAGGAACTGGTCTGGCACGCTCCTTCTCGGGTGTCCAACTGCCTCGTCTTCCTCACCTCCTCCTCTTCCTCAGACTTCTGGAGCCGCTGAGAGCAGGAATACACAGAAAAAAGACAAATACATATGAAGTAGAATAAATAGCTGAAAATCATTGTTTTATATGAAACACACAACATATTAAAGCATTTCCTTGTTTTCTATATAAAACCAAACCTGAAACTGAGGATGCTAATTACTCATTAAAATTGCTTATTTCTCTGGATTTGAACATTGGAATTTAAATAATGCAAATACAACAAAATATAAAACACTGTTCTAGTGGTTTATTATTCATATTTATTTATATACAGTTGAAGTCAGAATTATTAGCCTCCCTTTGAATTTTTTTTTTTTATATTTCTCAAATGATGTTCAACAGAGCAGGGAAATGTTCACTGATAATATTCTGATAAAATCTGATCCTATTTTTTCTTCTGGAAAAACTCTTATTTGTTTTATTTTGGTTATTATAATAAAAGCAATTTTTAATTTTTTAAAAACCATTTTAAGGTCAAAATTATTAGCCCCTTTGAGCTATATTGTTTCGATAGTCTACAGAACAAACCATTGCTTTTAAATGTCACTTTAAGTTGTATAGAAGTGTCTTGAAAAATATCAAGTCAAATATTATTTACTGTTATCATGGCAAAGATCAAATATATCAGTTATTAAATATTAAATTATGAGTTATTACTATTATGTTTAGAAATGCGCTGAAAAATAATTTTCTCTCCGTTAAACAGAAATTGAGGAAAAAATAAACAGGGGGGCTAATAATTCAGGGAGGCTAATAATTCTGACTTCAACTATATATTATCTTGTACGATATATTATCTTAATATATAGCTAATATTTTTTTGAAGTGCATTTTAAACTGATAAAAATAATAGCTTGATATTTTTGGAGATCATTCTAATAATGAGAATTCAGTAATTTTTTGCTTTTGAGTACGTTTTTGAAAATAAATTGTTGAAATCATAGACTGCTGTGAGGAATAATGAATATTGTTTTTAATGTATTTGAATTAAGTGTAAGTTGCTCACCAGGGTTACCAAAGTGTATTAGTTTGAGTAAAAATGTTTGTTTTATTTTATATAATTGTGTGATAAAATGTTCAATAAAACTACTGTTATGCAGAGCGTTTTGCAGAAAATGCAGTAATTGGTCAGCATAAAAAAAAAACAATGTTGTACTCCAACAAATATTGAAATCTTCTGAAGTTAAAACATTAGTATTGTGTTGTTTAATAATGAATAAAAACATGTCTGAATTTTGATCAATTATAATTTCATGCAAAAATATTTTTCTGTTGCACTTGGAATTAGTTTGAGTAAAAACTTTGCGTGTAGTTAGGACACAGTGTCAGAAAAAGAGGGGAGAATATATTTACAGGTAATTGCTGTAATCTAGGAAATCCTGCTGGATATCAAACGCTGGCAGAGACATGCATATTAATGATCCTATGTGCAACATAATCTGTGTTAAATTCCGACTGCCACGGTTTTGAATGGGATTTACACGAGAACCAGGAAACAATAGTGTTTGAGGCTCACTGTATGTTTTTTTAATTAGTTACTTAGCTATTAGTTACTAGATAACTAGTTAAAGTTATTAGTAACTAATAAAATAAATTTTACTAATGAAGTTACGGTGACAAATAACCTTAATTTCTATGAATTTGATTGTAATGCAATAATTTGCCCCTTTCTCAAAGCTGCTTTGAAACAATCATTACTGTGAAAAGCGCAATACAAATAAACTAGAATTGAATTTCCATGTACTGTTCTAAACTCTAATTATTCAGCTATGCCTAAATATATCCAGATTTTAATGGGGTATATGAACAGCTAGTGCTTTTCAGCCAATAATAAACTTCCGGTGAAAGGTTTATGTGACTATTTTTGATTTCATAAGGATGTTGTAATGTAATTAAGATACAATCAGTTAAATAGACTTAAGCATTCATTTAGTTGTTCAAGCATAAAACGAGATGAAAGACTGTGTAAACACTTAATGCAATGCTTCTTTTCCAGACTATATATCGTATATCAATCAGGCAGTGAAGATCATTGATTTTTAAATAAATCAGATCTTAAACGTGGTGATTTTGTAATGGAGTGGCAGTTCACCGGAAGTGCTTGGGCTGGATGTCTGAAAATTCAAAGTCTGTGTGCATATACCCCATTATATGGTGTAAAATAAGATTTTGTTTATTCCCCTGATTTACAGCTGAATGTACTGCACTCTTTACTCCAGTCTTCAGTGTCACCTGGCTTATATCTGAAGGACACATTTTGTAAGATCCTGCTGTCTTGGCTTGGAGTGTAAGCTAAGGATCATTGAAGATCATCACTAACCGTCTCGTGCTCCTCCTGCCAGCTCTTCCTGGCCGTTTCCAGCTGCTCTCTGACCCGCAGCTCGAGCTCAGCCTGTGTGTGTTTCTCCCACTGGGCTTTGAGCTGAGAAATGTCCTGCTGATGCTGGAGCTCCAGATCGGCCCTTAGTTTCTCCAGAGCACCTTCAGTCTCCTCTCGAATTTTCAGCTGAAAACAACAGCAGCAAACAGTTTCTCAGACGTCTGAATCTCAACATCAGAGTCTAAAATATTAAACTAGACTAATATAAAGCAAATTAATGGTAACACTTTAAAAGAATGATCCATCATTAGTTAATGCATTTACTAACATAAAAAAACAATTAGTAATCCATTAGGTTTTTTTTTTTTTGCTTTTTTTTTTAATATACATGTTTTAGCACACTAGCTAAAATATATCCTTAAAACTGAGCATCGAACATCTAAAAATCTTTATTTTAATTTCACAGGCCCTTTAAATAACTTTTAATCATGTTATCTCATGGTCCATTAACTAATGTTAACACACAACTTTGGATTTTTATAATGCATTAGTAAATGTTGGCATATGATCAATAATTGCTGAATAAGATTATTTATACTTAGATAATGTTAGTAAATACATTAACGGATCATTATTGTAAAATGTTACCCAATTAACCAATTAGCTAAATACTAAATAGCTAAATGTTTTTTTAAAGCTATTAGTTACTAGATAATTAGTTAGTTATTTGTAACGTTAATAAAGTTATGGTGACTAATAACCTTAACTTCTTTAAATTAGATTGTAATGCAATAATTTGCCCCTTTCTCAAAGCTGCTTTGAAACAATCATTACTGTGAAAAGCGCTATATAAATAAACTAGAATTTAATTGAATTTCCATGTACTGTTCTAAACTCTAATTATTCAGCTATGCCTAAATATATCCAGATTTTAATGAGGTATAGGAACAGCTAGTGCTTTTCAGCCAATGATAAACTTCCGGTTTATGTGACTATTTTCAATTTCATAAGGATCCTTTTACAGCATCGATGTTGTAATGTAATTAAGATACAATCAGTTAAATAGACTTAAGCATTTATTTTGTCGTTCAAGCGTAAAACGAGTGTAAAAAGCGTAAAAAGATGGTGTATTTCAATTTATCAGCCATAAACAATTACATTAAAAAAATTATAGTAATTAAATAAAAAAGTTAATTGTTAAATAAGGGGGAAATGTTTTTTTTTACAATGACATTTATACTAAAATAATGACTTAATTTAAATAATTACTGAAACTAATTTGAATGTATTAAACAATTAACTAACTGAATGAATAGTTAAAACAGTTCAAGGTAAGGTGTGTAAACAGAGTAAAATCTTAATTATTAAAAAAATATTCAATTAAAAATTATATTAAATAAATGTAATCCTAAAAATATTTTTTAATTAACATGTATAAACAATAAATGATAAAATAAAAAAATAATAGCAATTACATTAGTTAAAAAAGCAAATCATTAAATAAGGGGGAAGTGTAATTGGTTTAAAATTACAATTACTTAATTTAAATAATTAAAGTAATTTGAATATATTAAACAAATACATGTCAAATTAATATTAGTAGGTAAAAAATCTTCTTAAAATATTAATTTATATAAATATATAAAAATATGATTAAATGATATAAATAAATCACTATTATTATTATTATTTTTTATTATTAAATTATTAATTAATATTTTACATTTCTATTACATTTTGATTCAAGTAATTAAATTAAACAAAAATATACATATATTATAAAACAATGAAATATTATAAACTATTATTAGTTTAGTAAAAAACTATTATTTCAATTAATTAAAATAAAATAAAAATACAAACAAAAACAATTTAATGAATAAAGCAAACAATCATTAAATAAATAAAAATAAATAAAAATGAATAGGTCTGAAGTCCTGACCTCCTTTTCTTTCAACGTCCACTCTTCTTCAAGTTTGTTGTGGAGATTTTCCTCCAACTTGTCCTTCTCTTTGCAAACCGCAAGGTAGCATTCCTGCACCGCTAACACTTCCTGACTGAGATCCGCCAGCTTTGACCTGTGGATGGTAATGAAAGTCCTAATCTATCACGAACTAACAGATTGCTTTTTTTGTAGGTAACAAGTGAACGTGTGGTGCAATTAGGCTTATGTGGGTATTAGTGGTGTAATGGATCGCATTAGCAGATTTTACATTTTAGTACATTTTTCGGATCAGCCAAAAAGGAGACAAATGTAATTTGCTTTCCATTTATTACAGAAACAGCACTGCAAGAAACTTTTGGTTTTAGCAAACAGAACTTAGAACCTGTAACTTTATTACAAATAAAATGAAGAAATTATCAGCTGAATAAAAATAAACGGTAAAATATTCAGTACTGTAAAAACGTCACTGTTACTACTACTGCTGATAACGCTAAATGTAGAAATCTAAAATTATCATTTGTACAACCGTATTTATTTTAAAACCTATTTTTGAAGAATTGTTCAGTGGCATATTTTTGACGGCAGGTAAATTATGATGACGATTTTTATGCGTTCACTACAGGGAATGATATGATTAACGTTAGCTCCACAGCTAACTTTCAAGCACCTGTAGAGTTAATGCGTTCCAGTAAAATATATTCAAATAAAATGAAGTGGGTGCTTTTTAAAAATAATGACGGTGAATGAATGAAATTCAAACTGGTGAGCCGTTTGACAAAAAAGCAATAGTATCTGGATGCAGCCTTTTTCATGCAAGCTGATATTGCGTCACTCAGCGATGCTATGTCAGACACAATGCACTCAAATGGAGCTAGTGACGTCACTGTGAGGGGTAGGGTCAGGGGTGGTGTTAGATGAGCCCATTAAAAAGCATTGGATGCAGCCTAGATTGCACTGCACCAGGTCTGCATCCAGACCCCTCTCCAAAAAAGTGCCCTTCTGAATCAAATCAGCAGGATGCCTTTCTGGATCTTTCACTTACTTTGAAGACATATTGACTATGCTTACATGGACATTAGTAATATTTATTTGCCTTAATCTGAATAAGACATTAATATAATTATGTGAAGTGCTTTTTGAATGTTGTCTCATGCAATTTTGGGTGTTTCATCTTCAATTTCTCGACTTTAACTGCAGTTCGGCAGTTGAACTTTCACTCATGAACATTTCATTCATGCCCCCATGACAAACTGGGGTATTTGATGCAAATATGAAGGACTGGAGGAAGTATGTTGTTTTTATTGATACCGCACGTCGAATGGAAAGAAAAAAACTTCTGCATTTCGTGATGTGTACGTGCGTGTGGTCCTTTACTCACAGCCGCATGTGTGGATCTTGTCACAAAATGCAGCGAAAAGTCCTACATGACGCTAATACTTTGATTGTGGTGTTTACTTCAGTAATGCCACTAAAATATGCATACTCCACATGTCTTAATTCCATTTCTGTTTAATTCAATTATGACTTTAGTCGGATTAAGGTAATCAAAAATTGCCTTTTAAATGGTAGACTCTTAATCAGAGTATTGTCTTAATCATATTAAAATTGTATTAAAGTATTGTTGCCTATGTAATTATACTTCGACTCAACCACACCGTTAGGGCTCTGTGAACTTGGCATTGCGAAGCAGCATTTTCTGTATGTACGTACACCAAAAGCAAGTACGCTATGGCTCATGCTTATTGACAGTGGAAGATGAATTACGGTTAGTCGTGTCAGAAATCTGACCACAGATTAGCATGTTAATCGTGCAGCTTACACTGAACGCATTAATGCAGGCTAAACAAGTAAACACCTTTAATAGCCTAAGAAACCCACCACATCCCATCCCATGACCATAACCCATCACAACTTCTTCCGTCATCAATTTATTTTACAGGAAAGCCTAAATGCTTTCATACATGTGATTTGAATGACGCGAGAGGCGATTTCTCTATGTTCGTTAAAAATTTTGGATAAATCTACAAGTTTAAAAAATTTTATTAAAATGCGGGTCATGCATGTTCCGAACCATGGGTTGTGATCCGGTACACACACATGCTACATGCTCACCATTACACAATCATCATTGGGCATAGAATTTTCTGTCTTAGGAAAGTTTCATTCATTTTCTTTTCAACTCAGTCCCTTTATTAATCAGGGGTTGCCACAGCGGAATGAACCGCCAACTTATCCAGCATATATTTTTCGTAGCGGATGCCCTTCCAGCTGCAACCCAACACTGGGAAACACCCACACACACATTCACACATACACTATGGCCAATTTAGCGCATGCGTTCGGACAGTGGGGGGAACCGAAGCACCCGGAGGAAACCCGCGCGAACACGGGGAGAACATGCAAACTCCACACAGAAATGCCAACTGACCCAGCCAGGGCTCGAACCAGCAACCTTCTTGCTGTGAGGCGATTGTGCTACCCACTGTGCCACCGTGGCGCCCCATAGGAAAGTTTAACTTGAAAATGTTCATGTTTGAAAATGCTGATACTTGCTGCTAATTAATGACCACTGATACAGAAATCTGAATAGTCCTCAAACACACTTGAAAAGATTAAATAAGATAATTATGGACTGAATTTTGAAGTGGCCACAATATTAATAATGGGCACATTCGTTATGAGTATATATATTGAAGGTGTGCATGTTGATTATGAGTGTATATTGAAGGTGAGCGTGTGTGTGCAGTTGCAGTACTGGAGCTGTTGCATTTGTTGTTGATGTTGGCTGCTGAGCTGTTGGATGTGAGCTGTGTGTTCCTGTGTGAGCTGCTCACGGACACCATTCACCACATCATCTCTGAACTGCTGCTGAGTCCTCTCATTCCTGCACACACACGCACAAATACAGACACACGCATGAACACACAAAAAAAACATGCACACACAAACCTGCATAAAAATACACAACAAAACACATGCACGCACGCACACACACATGCACAAACACACAAAAAAGCACAGGCATGCACAAAAATACAGACCCACAAACAAACATATGCACACATAAAAACACAGACACAAACACACACAGACGTTGAGCAACCACAGAAGGAGCATCACTGTATTAGTCCAGCTCATTCAGCATTACAAAGTCTGTGACCTCTCTGCTGCCTCCTGTTTCTCCTGGTCCAGCTCCTGGATCATCTCCCTCATCTTGGTGCAGAGTTCAGAGTTCACTGCCTTCAGTTTGTCTTCACTTTGCTTCAGCTCCTGATTCCTCTTCTCCAGAGCCTGCAGTTCACAAGACAGATGATGACGTTGGATGGCGGGTCACCCAACACCGACTTTTGAATCAATTAGACTAAGACCAGAGTGGATCAATTTACTATCATCTTGGATTATTCTTTTGGTATTTAGAATGAGTTTAATTAAATAAAATAAGTTGATCTACAATTGATTAGCTTCTGTATGTTCTTTATAACTTTATTTTGGTAATTGAATTTAAATTAGTATAATAAATAAAATGATGATATAATAATAATAATAATAATAATAATAATAATAATAATAATAAAACAACAACAACAACAACAACAAGTAAATTAACTTAATGTCAAATAAGTAAATAAATTATATTATACAATAACAATAATAATAATAATAATAATAATAATACAAATAATAATAACAACAACACTAATAATAATAACAACAACAATAATAGGTAACTTAACTTAATGTCAAATAAATAAAATAATAAAAAGTAATTTAACTTAATTTCAAGTAAATATAATAATAATAATAATAATAATAATAATAATAATAATAATAAAATAAATAATAATAATAATAATACTTTAGCTAAATGTCAAATAAATAAAATAATAATAACAATAATAATATGCAACTTAACATAAAATAAATAAATAATAATAATAATAATAATAATAATAACAATAACAACAATAATAATAATAATAATAAGTCATTCAACTTGCTTTTAAAATAAAATAATAATAAATCATTTAACAATGTCAAATACAACAACAATAATAATAATAATAATAAGTAATTTAACTTAGTCAAATAAATAATAATAATAATAATAACAACAATAATAACAACAACAACAACAACAATAGTAAGTAACTGAACTTAATTTCAGTTAGTTTAAGCAGTTTGGGTTATTTTATACATTTTATATGGCATTGCTTCTCTAAGCTTTTTGTACAAGTTTATATAATTATGGACAATTGTCTTTTTCAATACTGATTGCATGTTCATTCAATAAAAAGTAGTACAACATATCAAATGTTTGTTTTGATTCCTTAATTCTTTTTTCTATTTAATGTTGATGTAAAAAAAAACTATTAAAAATATGTATTTCAACATTTTTGAAAATTTTTGTTTTCCAGTATTTAGTTTTTCATTTCTTTTAAGAATAATTAAATATTGTTATGAAATATGTTATATTTTAGGGGAACAAATAAATGGATTGAAATGTATCCAGACCTCCAGTCTCTCCTGCAGTCTGCGGAGTTCTTCCTGAGGGCCGACGGTGACTTGAGACGCCTCCAGCTGTTTCTCCAAACTGCTCTCCCTCACCTGAAGCAAACACAGAACATGTGAGTCCAGCATCTACAGCAGAAGTTCAAACACACAGACTCACAGGCCCAGCATCAGCAGTCTGACCTGAGAGTCCCGTATGGTCCTGTCAGCCTGCTGTATGTGTGTCTCCAGTGTCTCGGTTCTGCTACGCGAGCGTCTTAGCTCCTCCTGCAGCTCAGAGATCTTCAGCCGTTTGCTCTTCAAGTGACTCAAGCATCGCTGCATCTCATTCTTCAGCTCGCGCACCACATCCTCCTTCAAGTTCGAGTCTGATATATGAGGTGTGCTGGAACACACCAGTTACAGTTAGTGTAGTTAGTACTCCAAATTGACCATACTTTGAAACAGGATGAATTAAAATTTTAATCTGGGGTCGCCACAGCGGAATGAACCTCTAACTTATCCAGCATATGTTTTACGCAGCGGATGCCCTTCCAGCCGCAACCTATCACTGAGAAATCTTTTAATATTATTATAACATTATTTTGATTAATCGATGAATTGCAATTCACAATCGATGCTCAAAAGTTTCTGTATTCAAATTAGGTTGTGATGATGCGAGCTTGTGCGGGCGTGAGCTACAAACAGAAAAATAAGCGTTGACGGGCACATGCAAATGTCATGCTGAATTAGCTTCATTTGGACAAAGACAAAGAAACTGTGAATGAAAGTGAAAGTGCTGCAGTAAATGAAGCACTGCGAACCATAATATTTTAAAGGTAGTTCTCTGTGGCTCAAAGCAATTCCATTATAATATTCTAATAAAATTTCTAAATAAACATTTTTGCGTTTAATACATTTCTTTGCCAAAAAAAAAAAATAATAATGCTCTCTTTTTTGGAATAGTTTGTTCTTAATAATTGCTTTAGTAATCTGGAGTTTCAGTGTAAAATTCAGAGCTTGCTCGTGCGGAATATAACTTTGTTACTAAATGAAACAATTTAAGATGGCAGTACTGTCATTAAAAGACTCAAATCATCCACAAAATCAGACAAATTGTAATTGTGGTTAAAATGTTAAGTTGGAAAGATGTATTTGTACAGCTAAATAGGAAAAAACATAGGTCAAAAATCATTTTGAATGGAATCGTGACTTCTAGAATTGAAATTGGATGATTTTAATAAGGCCCTATCCCAATTCTACCCCTTAACCCTTCCCATTACCCCTACCCCTCGTTTTGCGCGTGCACCCCAAGGGGTAGGGGTGTCCCAATTCTCTTTAGCTTGAAGGTGTAGGGCTAAGGGGAAGGGGTGAAGACCCCTTCGAACAAAGATTTTTCAGGACCACACTCGAAAAAATTAAGACAAACACATGTTTTAATATACTCATAACTGCGTTCGTATTTTACTGTCATGCTTTTAAAAAAACAAACAAAAAAAAAAAAATAAATAAAAAAATAAAAAAAAACGCTACATTTCGCGACCTACAATCCCTAATAATAACTGCTGTTCAGCAGTCCCACAACATTCTGACACTCGGTGACACTCGGATACTCTGTCAGAAAAGTCTAGTGGCTGGGAATGAGCTTTTTTACAGTGTCTGCTATAATGTTAGTGTTGTTTTTGGTGTGTTTACATAGATGAATATGGCCACTGTGTTAATTGCGCAGGATTATGATCTTGTCACATTATATTGTTATGATAACATGATATATGCCTTCAGTGATTTCCTGAAGATAAATACCAATAAATAACACAACTGGAATAACTACAGCAGTCGTGATCGTCTGATCTCATATGAAACAAGAGCTCACGATGACATACGATGACGTGTGCAGGTGCTATAGTGCTGTCCCAATCCTTATGGGTACATTTTAAAGCCCTTCCGCTTAACCCTCGGTTGTAAGGGTCAAGGGGAAGGGGTACAAAAATAAAATTGGGCCTAAGATTCACACCCCTACTTAAGACTGTCCCAGCAAATTCACAAGCAATTAAAGTTTCCCAGGTGTATGTTAGGTTTTAATAATATTTAGAGCATTTTTAATTACTCACACAACCATTACAAACAGGCTTGTGATAAGTGAATCATGAGTAAATGATGATGGAATTTTCCTAATGAATCATTCGTATCACTTCAGTGTGATACCTGTGGATTCGTCCATTTCTCCACTTGGACTTCTTGATCCCCAGGTCCATGTAGGACTCAGACAGCTGGTTCTCCCAGTCTCCATTAGACTCCAGGGCTCCGCATTTAATGGCCGACTCATACAGATTGATCTGCTCTTTCAGTTCGCTCAGTTCATCCTGTTAACAGAAGAAACACAAGTTTAACATTTCCATATATTAAAGAGATAGTTCGACAAAAAATGAAAACGCCCTGTTAATTTTTACACCCACAGGTCATCCAAGATGTCTAAATCAATAGCTGTGGCTCCTGATCATACTAATGTCTCGTCAAACGAAATGTTTGGTGTGTGTAAGACTCTGAACAGTATTTATAATATTATTAGGTTTGAACTACAGCCTGGTTAAACAGTTCATGTGCGAATGCAGTCTGATTGTAGTCCTGTGGCTTTTGATAGATTAAAATGCACTAGAGCTGGTGACACAATCACCAATATCGATCAACAAACTGCAGCACCTGATATCCTGTTCAACAATGCTCTAGTCATCTTCAGCACTTCATGAGACCTCAGTGTGCCACGGCTGTTGATTTGAACTCATTTAAGTGTTTATTTTTCATCTAAAAAACCTGTCACCATTCACTGCCATTTATGAATCACCAAGCACCACAGATTCAGCTCAAAATCTTCTTTAAACTCCTAGGGCTTAGTGGCCACATACGTGGACAGCACATTTTAGCTCTTAAGATGGATTTATACAGTCGCCTGTCTCTGCATCGCGCACCTCCGCTGACTGCGCGCGCACCTCGCGAAACAGACGAGGCTTTTATACTTGTCGCGTTGGCGTTGTGATATTCTTTAAAACAACAGGGGGCGCTCATAAGAAACCCACCGTAAAATCAGACGAATAAACTGAGAAGTAGAAAGTTTCAGGAACTACGTCATATCATTAATATCACTCAATATTTTTAATCAAATTATTTTTATTATTTTTATAAATTATTTTAATGATTATAAGGATTTTTATAACCATTCAAGATTTGATGCATCACTTGCTTTTGTTCATATCTCGGACAGTTCTACCTATTAAAGTTTATTAAAATATTAATGACAACAGAACAGGAGTTGCTCTATAGATATATTTTTTTTATTATGGCAAGAATAAAAGCAAAAAAAAGTACACTTACTAAAAAATATATATATATTTTTTTAGCCCGTTCCACAATTCACACATTACTGTCTGGCTAGTTTCTGTTCTCTTCTTATGCTAAAAAGGCAATAATGGTCCAACATTCCTTACCATTATCACCAATAAAATCTAGAGAAACAGGCCATCTGTATACTGTAAACCGATAAGTTCAAATATTCTTTTCAAGTATTCAAAGAAATAATTCTGTTCATTAATTATAGTTTTGTAACTATTAAATTGTTTTAAATTCAAAATTGCAATATATAAATCAGTGTTAAACCTATGACTGGAAAAACATATTTTGTAAGTGTGTACCTGGGTCTCCACTTTTGCCATGGTCTCTTTTGGTTTTAACAAACTGATCCTTTAGGTTTTTCCAAATCTTTTAACAAAAACACTTTCTCCTTTCCCACGGCTGTTGCAATTTCTAGCCAAGAATCATTGATCATTAGGTTATCTCTATGATCACGGATCATAAAGATGTCTGCACAGTCGTACTGTTTCAGAGACCTCTTCTCTTCAGAGTGTTTCATATTCAACTCTAATCAAACAAGTTGCACTGTTCGCTCGAGTCTAAAAAAAAAAACATGTGCACTGCCAGCCGAAATCATGTCGCATGCACCCAAAGCGAACATCCGCAAACTCCGCGATGACGTCACATTCGCCGCATGCACTCAAACGAACAAGTGGACACGGCGAGTATAAACCAGGCTTTACGTGGCTATTTAAAATACTTTGAATGTTTTATATTTTGTTCCAGACATACAGTCATCCTGCAACTGTTTTGCAGCATGTCCCAAACACTGTTTTTAACTGTTCAAAATGGGGAAAATGCAAAAACATGTTCAAAAAGTATGTGTGTGTTATTAATGCATTAAAAAACAGTCAGGAAAAGGTGTTTTATGTAAATTCAGACCACAAGTCCACATTTATGGACATAATTTTTCTCTAAAAGTACATCATTTCAAAAGATAATACTTAGGTTTTATTCTAATTAGGTTCCAATAAGCCCAAATAGCAAAGAGAAATAAAAAAATGCATGTAAAAACACCTTGGGTCTTAAAAGGTTAATTTTCTACTGAAGGAGAAATAAAGGTCACCAACATCTTGGATGACCTGTGAGTAGATAACCTTGGATAAAAAATATCACAGTATTGCAATTGCTGCTCTAAAAGAAGTTATTTTTAGATGTCTGGGTAAAAACAACAACTTTTCACCCCATTGAAGACAATATATTTTGCTTTAAGAAACATTTTAAATAACTTCTGCTGTCTTCTGTCTTCAT